>NC_069501.1:67028833-67138833 GCF_027579735.1 Bombina bombina
ACCCAGAAGATATAGTTGATGAGACACAAACACCTAAAGAAGCTAGTTGTGGGAGGTCAGTTCAAACGCATCCAACTGTCCGGACAATTGTGGAACCTTCATTCACACTTCAGATCTGGTATTGGTTAGGAATTTCTGAAGACCCCATATAATGAACTTTCATGCTGTTTAGTTTTGATTTCATTATATACCTGTTCCTAGGTTAATAGTGTTTGTTTGGAAATCCAGTTAAAGTTGATTATATTAGTTTATATGTTTCAAATGATAACACCTATATCTTTGGGGTGTGTGTGATTAAGACATACGACACCTCCCTACAGCACATTTCTCTTTCTAAATATTATTACTTATGTTAACCACCTAACCTTTAGATTTTTTAAATAATCTCCATGTTTATATACACAACGCTGAATTAAGTGCTAACATTTTTATTTGAGTAATCTTGGCTACAAAGTGGTTTACTATGCAACTAGCGTTATGTATAGGTTTACCCTACCTTTCTGAACCTCTGTTTGCCACCTTCACCGTCCTGCACTGTTTGTATATGAGAATAAGGTCTCCCAAGGTTTAATGTTGTTTTAATTTTTTGTATTTACTATTAGAGGGGTAGAAATACCATCTTGTGAACCTGGCTTGGTTAACATTATATTGCTGACATACTCCCTTCCTACTATTCTAGTTAACTCTACCAGGTTTGCAGATATATGAGCATCCCTATAATTATGGGTAAACCTTACAATATTGCTAAGGGACTAGAATTGTCATGTTTGCAGGATAAGGACAAGGAACGTCTTACCACTGGGACCTATCTAATCTTTAATATGGCTGACCCACTTGTCCTTGGGTATAGGGCCCATGCCCAAGTGACGGGGTCTAACTATCCAAAATAGTGGAATATAAATATTCATTTATTATGGGCTAGATTACGAGTTTTGCGTTATGAGGGGTGTGGTGCTAACTTGCAAGTTAATACAACCGCTCACTTCCCTACAGCGCTGGTATTACAGGTTTTTAAAAACCCGGCACTCCAATACCACCGCACTCCAATACCAGCGTTGCTTAAAGCAGTGGTGAGCTGTTTTTACGTACTCGTGCACGATTTCCCCATAGACATCAATGGGGAGAGCCGGCTGAGAAAAGGTCTAACACCTGCAATAAAGCAGCGTAAAGTTCCGTAACTAAATTTGTTTACACCTAACACCCTAACATGAACCCCGAGTCTAAACACCCCTAATCGTACACTTATTAACCCCTAATCTGCCGCCCCCGACATCGCCGACACCTACATTATACTTATTAATCCCTAATCTGCCGCTCCGGACATCGCCGCCACTATAATAAACATATTAACCCCTAAACCGCCGCACTCCTGCCTCGCAAACACTAGTTAAATATTATTAACCCCTAATCTGCCGCCCCTAACATCACCGCCAACTACCTACATTTATTAACCCCTAATCTGCCGCCCCCAACGTTGCCGCCACTATACTAAATTTATTAACCCCTAAACCTAAGTAAAATAAATCTAAATAAAACCTACTATTATTAACTTAATAATTCCTATTTAAAACTAAATACTTACCTGTAAAATAAACCCTAAGCATGCTACAATATAACTAATAGTTACATTGTATCTAGCTTAGGTTTTATTTTTATTTCACAGGCAAGTTTGTATTTATTTTAACTAGGTAGAATAGTTACTAAATAGTTATTAACTATTTACTAACTACATAGCTAAAATAATACAAATTTACCTGTAAAATAAAACCTAACCTGTCTTACAATAAAACCTAACCTTACACTACAATTAAATACATTACCTAAATTTAAAACAATTACCTAAATTACACAAGAAAAATATCAGATATTTAAACTAATTACACCTAATCTAATAGCCCTATCAAAATAAAACAAGCCCCCCCAAAATAAAAAAAAGGGCCTTTTGTGGGGCATTGCGCCAAAGAAATCAGCTCTTTTACCTGTAAAAAAAAAAAATACAAACAACCCCCCAACAGTAAAATCAACCACCCACACAACCAACCCCCCAAATAAAAACCTAATAAAAAAAAACCTAAGCTCCCCATTGCCCTGAAAATGGCATTTGGATGGGCATTGGATTGAGCTTGCATTCTATTGGCTGATTGGAACAGCCAATAGAATGCAAGCTCAATCCTATTGGCTGATTGCATCAGCCAATAGGAATTTTTAACCTTTAATTCCGATTGGCTGATAGAATTCTATCAGCCAATCCGAATTCAAGGGACGCCATCTTGGATGATGTCACTTAAAGGAACCTTCATTCGTCGTTAGTCATTGGAAGAAGAAGATGCTCCGCGCCAGATGTCTTGAAGATGGACCCGCTCCGCGTCGGAAGGCTGAAGATAGAAGATGCCGTCTGGATGAAGACTTCTGCCCGTCTGGAGGACCACTTCTGCTAGCTTGGATGAAGACTTCTCCTGGCTTCGTTGAGGACTTCTTGCCGCTTGGATGAAGACTTCTCCCGGCTTCGTTGAGGATGGATTTCCGGTCTTCAAAACTGTAAGTGGATCTTCGGCGGTTAGTGTTAGGTTTTTTTAAGGGTTTATTGGGTGGGTTTTATTTTTAGATTAGGGGTTTGGGCACTTGAAAAAGAGCTAAATGCCCTTTTAAGGGCAATGCCCATCCAAATGCCCTTTTCATGGCAATGGGGAGCTTAGGTGTTTTTAGATTAGGTTTTTATTTGGGGGGTTGGTTGTGTGGGTGGTGGGTTTTACTGTTGGGGGATTGTTTGTATTTTTTTACAGGTAAAAGAGCTGATTTCTTTTGGGCAATGCCCCGCAAAAGGCCCTTTTAAGGGCTATTGGTAGTTTAGTTTAGGCTAGGGTTTTTTTTATTTTGGGGGGGCTTTTTTATTTTGATAGGGCTATTAGATTAGGTATAATTAGTTTAAATATGTGATCATTTCTTTTTTTATTTTGTGTAATTTAGTGTTTGTTTTTTTTGTAATTTAGTTAATTGTATTTAATTTAGGTAATGTATTTAATTGTAGTGTAAGGTTAGGTTTTATTGTAAGACAGGTTAAGTTTTATTTTACAGGTACATTATTATTTATTTTAGCTAGATAGTTAGTAAATAGTTAATAACTATTTAGTAACTATTCTACCTAGTTAAAATAAATACAAACTTGCCTGTGAAATAAAAACAAAACCTAAGCTAGATACAATGTAACTATTAGTTATATTGTAGCTAGCTTAGGGTTTATTTTACAAGTAAGTATTTAGTTTTAAATAGGAATTATTTAGTTAATAATAGTAGGTTTTATTTAAATTTATTTTAATTATATTTAAAATAGGGGGTGTTAGGGTTAGGATTAGACTTAGGTTTAGGGGTTAATAAATTTAGTATAGTGGCGGTGATGTTAGGGGCGGCAGATTAAGGGTTAATAATATTTAACTAGTGTTTGTGAGGTGGGAGTGCGGTGGTTTAGGGGTTAATATGTTTATTATAGTGACGGCAACGTTGGGGGCGAAAGATTAGGGGTCAATAAGTGTAGGTAGGTGGCAGCGATGTTAGGGGCGGCAGATTAGGGGTTAATAATATTTAACTATTTAACTTGTGTTTGCGAGGCGGGAGTACAGTGGTTTAGAGGTTAATATGTTTATTCTAGTGGCAGCGATGTCTGGAGCAGCAGATTAGGGGTTAATAATTTTATTTTAGTGTTTGCAATGCGGGAGGGCCTCGGTTTAGGGGTTAATAGGTAGTTTATGGGTGTTAGTGTACTTTTTAGCACTTTAGTTATGAGTTTTATGTTACAGCGTTGTAGCATAAAACTCATAACTACTGACTTTAGATTGCATTACGAATCTTGGCGGTATAGGGTGTATCGCTCACTTTTTGGCCTCCCTGGCAGACTCGTAATACCGGCACAAAGGAAGTCCCATTGAAAAAAGACTTTACGCAAATTGCGTAAGTTAATTTGCGTTAAAGGGACAGTCTACACCAAAATTTTTATTGTTTTAAAAGATAGATAATCCCTTTATTACTCATTCCCCAGTTTTGTATAACCTTCACAGTTATATTAATATACTTTTAACCTCTGTGATTATCTTGTATCTAAGCCTCTGCAAACTGCCCCTTTATTTCAGTTCTTTTGACAGACTTGCAGTTTAGCCAATCAGTGCTTACTCCCAGATAACTTCACGTGCACGAGTACAGTGTTATCTATATGAAATACGTGAACTAACACCCTCTAGTGGTGAAAAACTGTTAAAATGCATTCTAAAAAGAGGTGGCCTTCAAGGTCTAAGAAATTAGCATATGAAACTCCTAGGTTAAGCTTTCAACTAAGAATACCAAGAGAACAAAGCAGATATGGTGATAAAAGTAAAATGGAAAATTTTTTAAAATGACATGCTCTATCTGAAACATGAAAGTTTATTTTGGCCTAGACTGTCCCTTTAAGGCCAAAAAAGTGTGCGGTGCCCCTAAACCTGCAAGACTTGTAAAACCAGCAGTAGTGAAAAAGTAGCGTTATGAGCCTTAACGCAGCTTTTTCACTCATATCACAAAACTCGTAATCTAGCCGTATGTTATTACATTTTGGTTTTTGACCAATATTGGTTTCAACAAATCTTATTTGTTTTAGGTCCGCAGACCCATTATTTTAGTTATTTTAGACATTATAGCTCTATGATAACATAATTTATGTAAGAACTTACCTGATAAATTCATTTCTTTCATATTGGCAAGAGTCCATGAGCTAGTGACGTATGGGATATACAATCCTACCAGGAGGGGCAAAGTTTCCCAAACCTCAAAATGCCTATAAATACACCCCTCACCACACCCACAATTCAGTTTAACGAATAGCCAAGAAGTGGGGTGATAAGAAAGGAGCGAAAGCATCAAAAATAAGGAATTGGAATAATTGAGCTTTATACAAAAAAATCATAACCACCATAAAAAAACATAATTTATGTAAGAACTTACCTGATAAATTCATTTCTTTCATATTAGCAAGAGTCCATGAGCTAGTGACGTATGGGATATACATTCCTACCAGGAGGGGCAAAGTTTCCCAAACCTTAAAATGCCTATGAATACACCCCTCACCACACCCACAATTCAGTTTAATGAATAGCCAAGGTGTGGGGTGATAAGAAAGGAGCGAAAGCATCAAAAATAAGAAATTGGAATAATTGTGCTTTATACAAAAAATCATAACCACCACAAAAAGGGTGGGCCTCATGGATTCTTGCTAATATGAAAGAAATGAATTTATCAGGTAAGTTCTTACATAAATTATGTTTTCTTTCATGTAATTAGCAAGAGTCCATGAGCTAGTGACGTATGGGATAGCAGATACCCAAGATGTGGAACTTCCACGCAAGAGTCACTAGAGAGGGAGGGATAAAATAAAGACAGCCAATTCCGCTGAAAAATTAATCCACAACCCAAATCAAAAGTTTCAATTTTTATAATGAAAAAAAAAAAACTGAATTATAAGCAGAATAATCAAACTGAAACAGCTGCCTGAAGTACTATTCTACCAAAAACTGCTTCTGAAGAAGAGAAAACATCAAAATGGTAGAATTTAGTAAAAGTATGCAAAGAAGACCAAGTCGTTGCTTTGCAAATCTGATCAATAGAAGCTTCATTCTTAAAAGCCCAGGAAGTAGAAACTGACCTAGTAGAATGAACCATAACCCGACTCCAAATAAGCATGATGAATCAAAAAAGCTTTAACCAAAATGCCAAAGAAATGACAGAAGCCTTCTGACCTTTCCTAAAACCAGAAAAGATAACAAATAGACTAGAAGTCTTTCTGAAATCTGAGTAGCTTCAACATAAAATTTCAAAACTCTTACCACATCCAAAGAATGTAAGAATCTTTCCAAAGAATTCTTAGGATTAGAACACAAGGAAGGGACAATAATTCCTCTACTAATGTTGTTAGAATTCGCAACTTTAGGTAAAAATTGAAATGAAGACAGCAAAACCACCTTATCCTGATGAAAAATCAGAAAAAGGAGACTCACAAGAAAGAGCAGATAATTCAAAAACTGTTCTAGCTGAAGAAATATTAATAAGGAGAAGGACAGAAAAAGAGAGGCATATTGGGCACACTTGTAAGGGTCAAAACCAGTACTATATTACTGTGTGGTGTGTCGTGTGTTGATTTAAAACTTAACTTTTATATCAATTTAAGTAAAAAAGATTTGTGGAAATTTCCACCAGTGAGTGTATAAAATATTGTTAAAATTGTGTCCGAGTGATACTCGGTACGCAAAGGCTCCTCTCAAATGTGATACAGTGATCAGTCTGTATCACACTGTCCTGATCTGATCACTGTATCACATTTGAGAGGAGCCTTTGCGTACCGAGTATCACTCGGACACAATTTTAACAATATTTTATACACTCACTGGTGGAAATTTCCACAAATCTTTTTTACTTAAATTGATATAAAAGTTAAGTTTTAAATCAACACACGACACACCACACATTAATATAGTACTGGTTTTCACCCTTACAAGTGTGCCCAATATGCCTCTCTTTTTCTGTCCTTCTCCTTATTAATAATTCTAATTATTTGGCATAAGGCACTACCTACTGTAAACACTCAGGTTCTGTTTCAATAGGTCCTAAGGGACAAACCCCTAAATCCCCCCCTCTCTCCCTAGAGGTCATAGGGATTTCATAAACTAGCTGAAGAAATGTCTAAAAGGAACAATACTTTCCATGAAAGTAATTTAAATGTCCAAAGAAAGCATATGCTGAAACGGAAGAGCCTGAAAAGCCCTCAGAACCAAATTAAGACTCCAAGGAGGAGAAATTGGCTTAATGACAGGATTGATACAAACCAAAGCCTGAACAAAACAATGAATAACAGAAAGATTAGCAAATTTTTCTGTGAAAACAGCACAGAAAAAGCAGAGATTTGTCCTTTCAAGGAACTTACAGACAAAAACCCTTATCCAAACGAACCTGAAGAAACTATAAAATCCTAGGAATTCTAAAAGAATGCCAAGAGAATTTATGAGAAGAGCATCATGAGATGTAAATCTTCCAAACTCGATAATAAATCTTACTAGACACAGATTTATGAGCCTGCAACATAGTATTGATCACTGAGTCAGAGAAACTTCGATGACTAAGTACTAAGCGTTAAATTTCCATACCATCAAATTGATAATTTGAGTTCTTGATGGAAAAAAACGAATGTTAAGATATAAGGTCTGGCCTTAAATGGAAGTGACCAAGATTGGCAACTGGACATCCGAACAAGAACCATATACCAAAACCTGTGCAGCCATGCTGGAGCCACCAGCAACACAAAAGATTGCTCCCTGATGATTTTGAAAATCACTCTAAAAAGAAGAACCAGAGGCGAAAAAATATAGGCAGATTGATAACTACAAGGAAGTGTCAATGCATACACTGCTTCCGCCTGAGGATCCCCGGACCTGAATAGGCCCCTGGGAAGTTCCTTGTTTAGATGAGATGCCATCAGATCTATTTCTGGAAGCCCTCACATCTGAACAATTTGAAAAAACACATCTGGGTAAAGAGACCATTCTCCCGGATGTAAAGCTTGATTGACAGAGATAATCCGCTTCCCAATTGTCTATACCTGGAAAATGGATCACAGAAATTAGACAGGAGCTGGATTCAGCCCAAGCAAATATCCGAGATACTTCTTTCACAGCCTAAGGAATGAGAGTCCCACCCTGATGATTGACATACGCCACAGTTGTGACATTGTCTGTCTGAAAAACAATAAACGTCTCTTTCTTCAAAAAGAAGCCAAAATTTTTAAAAAGTCTTAATCTGCCCCTTACCAGCTAAGCTGGAATAAGAACCGCACCTACATGCAAATTTGGGGAGCTGACGTTTGATCTTCTAAATGTCTTAAATTGACTGAAGAAAACTTCCAATTATAAACATGTTACTTGGGGAAGAATTTAGGATTCCGTTCCTTAGTAAGAACAAAAACTAAAATACGCTTAAAATTTAGTCTTAGAACTCAATCTTGAAGCCCAGAGTAACAGTTGAAGAATTGAATCCAATTGTGAACCAAATAATTGATTACCTTGGAAAAAATATGGAATTTAGAAATCAAATTAGCATTCCAAGATTGAAATCACAAAGTTCTTCTAGCTAAAATAGCTAAAGACATAGATTAAACCTCATTTGCGAAAATATCAAAAAAATTATGACACAAATGAAACTATTAGCATGTTGAACAACTCAAGAATGCTAAACAAATCATAATCCGATACTTGTTGCACTAAAGTATCCAACCAGAAAGTTGAAGCAGTTGCAACATCAGCCAAATAAATTACAGGTCTAAGAAAAGTACCTGAAAATAAATAATTTTCCTTAAATAAGATACAAGTTTCCCATCTGAAGGAAAAAAATAAATACTATTTGCTATATGAATAATAGTATGTTTAGCAAGAGTAGAGATAGCCCCATTAACTTGGGGAATCTTTCCTCAAAACTTAAAACTAACTGCCGGCAAAGAATACAATTTAAAAACCTTAAAGAAGGAATAAAAGAAATTCCCGACCTATTCCATTCCCTAGTATCAGGAACTGGAAAAAAACCTCTGAAAAAACTACAGAAGGTTAATAAGCACAATTTAAATGTTAGCTAGTCTTAATCAAAAGAACTAGTTACTTCAATATCCAAAATAATCAACACCTTTTCAACAAAGAACGAATGTACTCTATTTAAAAATAAAAAAGTAGATTTGTTAGTGTCAATATCTGATGAAGAAAATTCTGAATGTGAAAAAACTCCATCAGAGAAGGATAATTCAGTATGTTGGTCATTTGAAACTTCATCAACTAAATGAGCAGTTTAAAAAAGACCTAAAAATTTTATTAGAAGGCGGGATGTCAGGCAAAGCCTTTAGAATAGAATCAGAAAAATATTCTTATAATTCCTAAGTATATCTTGTACATAGATGTAAAAAGAATAGCAATATATAATGCATAAATACTAATAGACTCTGCATGTAAAAGTTTATCATGATAACTTATTACAAACCATAGCTAAAGATAAACATTCATAACATTAAAATAAATGAACTTAGCTTTGGTAGGACTGAAATCAGTCATCAGGAATCCCTCAGCATTTTCTGATACAGGAACAGTTTTTGAAATATCTTGCAATATGTAATAGAAAAAAACAACATATAAAGCAAAATTATCAAATTCCTTATATGACAGTTTCAGGAATGGGAAAAAAATGCAAACAGAACAGGCCTCTAGAAACCAGAAGCAACTAAAAAATGAGACTTAAATAATGTTAAAAATCTGGCGCCAAGAATGACGCCCGCATATTTTTTGGCACCAAAAACGTCTGCAACAAACCCGAGAGCCAAAAATGACGCAACTACGTGAAAACTTCCGACGTCAACTACGACGCTGGAAATGACGTCATTGATGTCAGACAAACGTCAATCTCGAGCCAAAAAAGTCTCGCGCCAAAAATGACGCAATAAATTCTAGCATTTTTTGCACCCGCGAGCCTAACAGCCCGCAATTTAAAGGAAAAAAGTCAATTGAAAATTTAGATAAGAAAAATGTTTAATTCATATGCATTTTCCCAAAAAAATGAAACTGACAGTCTGAATGAAGGAATACTGAATATCCTGAATCATGGAAAATATAAGTTTAAACACATATATTTAGAACTTTACATATAAAGTGCCCACCATAGCTTTTAGTGTCATAAATAGAAATAAGACTTACTTACCCCAGGACACTCATCTACATATAGTAGATAGCCAAACCAGTACTGAAACGAGAATCAGTAGAGGTAATGGTATATATAAGAGTATATATCGTCGATCTGAAAAGGGAGGTAGGAGAAGAAATCTCTACCACCGATAACAGAGAACCTATGAAATAGATCCCCTAGAGGAAGACCATTGTATTCAAATAGGCAATACTCTCTTCACATCCCTCTGGCATTCACTGCACTCTGAGAGGAAAACCGGGCTTCAGCCTGCTGCGAAGCGCATATCAACGTAGAATCTAGCACAAACTTACTTCACCACCTCACTCCTTTCTTTATCACCCCATTACTTGGCTATTCATTAAACTGAATTGTGGGTGTGGTGAGGGGTGTATTTATAGGCATTTTAAGGTTTGGGAAACTGTGCCCCTCCTGGTAGGAATGTATATCCCATACGTCACTAGCTCATGGACTCTTGCTTACATGAAAGAAAGGGTGGGCCTCATGGACTCTTGCCAATATGAAAGAAATGAATTTATCAGGTAAATTCTTACATAAATTATGTTTTCTTTCATGTAATTGGCAAGAGTCCATGAGCTAGTGACGTATGGGATAGCAAATACCCAAGATGTGGAACTCCACGCAAGAGTCACTAGAAAGGGAGGGATAAAAATAAAGACAGCCAAGTCCACTGAAAAAAGAATCCACAACCCAAATCAAAAAAGTTTTAATCTTATAATGAAAAAAACTGAAATGATAAGCAGAAGAATCAAACTGATACAGCTGCCTGAAGAACTTTTCTACCAAAAACTGCTTCTGAAGAAGAGAAAACATCAAAATGGTAGAATTTAGTAAAAGTATGCAAAGAAGACCAAGTTGCTGCTTTGAAATCTGATCAACAGAAGCTTCATTCTTAAAAGCCCAGGAAGTAGAAACTGACCTAGCAGAATGAGCCGTAATCCTCTGAGGTGGGGATTTACCCGTCTCCACATAAGCATGATGAAACAAAAGTTTTAACCAAGAAGCCAAAGAAATAGCAGAAGCTTTCTGACCTTTCTTTGGACCAGAAAAGATAACAAATAGACTAGAAGTCTTTCTGAAATCTTTAGTAGCTTCAACATAATATTTCAAAGCTCTTACCACATCCAAAGAATGCAAAGATCTTTCCAAAGAATTCTTAGGATTAGGACACAATGAAGGGACAACAATTTCTCTACTAATATTGTTGGAATTCACAACCTTAGGTAAAAATTTAAATGAAGTCTGCAAAACTGCCTTATCCTGATGAAAAATCAGAAAAGGAGACTCACAAGAAAGAGCAGATAATTCAGAAACTCTAGCAGAAGAGATAGCCAAAAGAAACAATAGTTTCCAAGAAAGTAATTTAATGTCCAGAGAATGCATAGGCTCAAACGGAGGAGCCTGTAAAGCCTTCAAAACCAAATTAAGACTCCAAGGAGGAGAGATTTACTTAATGACAGGCTTGATACGAACCAAAGCCTGAACAAAACAACGAATGTCAGGAAGATTAGCAATTTTTCTGTGAAACAGAACAGAAAGAGCAGAGATTTGTCCTTTCAAGGAACTTGCGGACAAACCCTTGTCCAAACCATCCTGAAGAAACTGTAAAATTCTAGGAATTCTTAAAGAATGCCAAGAGAACTTATGAGAGGAACACCATGAAATGTAAGTCTTCCAGACTCGGTAATAAATCTTTCTAGACACAGGTTTACGAGCCTGCAACATAGTATTGATCACTGAGTCAGAGAAAACTCTATGACTAAGCACTAAGCGTTCAATCTCCATACCTTCAAATTTAATGATTTGAGATCCTGATGGAAAAATGGACCTTGAGATAGAAGGTCTGACCTTAACGGAAGTGTCCAAGGTTGGCATCTGGACATCCGAACAATATCCACATACCAAAACCTGTGTGGCCATGCTGGAGCCACAAGCAGTACAAACGAACGTTCCATCATGATTTTGGAAATCACTCTTGGAAGAAGAACTAGAGGCAGAAAGATATAAGCAGGTTGATAATTCCAAGGAAGTGACAACGCATCCACTGCTTCCGCCTGAGGATCCCTGGATCTGGACAGATACCTGGGAAGTTTCCTGTTTAGATGAGAAGCCATCAGATCTATTTCTGGAAGTCCCCATATCTGAACAATCTGAAGAAACACATCTGGGTGAAGAGACCATTCTCCCGGATGTAACGTCTGGTGACTGAGATAATCCGCTTCCCAATTGTCTATACCTGGGATATGAACTGCAGAGATTAGACAGGAGCTGGATTCCGCCCATACAAGTATCCGAGATACTTCTTTCATAGCCTGAGGACTGTGAGTCCCACCTTGATGATTGACATACGCCACGGTTGTGACATTGTCTGTCTGAAAACAAATAAACGATTCTCTCTTCAGAAGAGGCCAGAACTGAAGAGCTCTGAAAATCGCACGGAGTTCCAAAATATTGATTGGTAATCTCGCCTCTTCAGATTTCCAAACCCCCTGCGCTGTCACAGATCCCCAGACAGCTCCCCAACCTGAAAGACTCACATCTGTTGAAATCACAGTCCAGGTTGGATGAAGAAAAGAGGCCCCTTGAACTAAACAGTGGTGATTTAACCACCAAGTCAGAGAAAGTCAAGTATTGGGATTTAAGGATATCAATTGTGATATCTTTATATAATCCCTGCACCAAAGGTTCAGCATACAAAGCTGAAGAGGTCTCATGTGAAAACGAGCAAAGGGGATCGCGTCCGATGCTGCAGTCATGAGACCTAAAACTTCCATGCACATAGCTACTGAAGGGAATGACTGAGACTGAAGGTTCCGACAAGCTGAAACCAATTTCAGACGTCTTTTGTCTGTTAGAGACAAAGTCATGGATACTGAATCTATTTGGAATCCCAAAAAGGTTACCCTTGTCTGAGGAATCAAGGAACTTTTTGGTAAATTGATCCTCCAACCATGTTTTTGAAGAAACAACACAAGTTGATTCGTGTGAGATTCTGCAGAATGTAAAGACTGAGCAAGTACCAAGATATTGTCCAAATAAGGAAACACCGCAATACCCCGCTCTCTGATTACAGAGAGAAGGGCACCGAGAACTTTGAGTAGGTCCTTGGAGCTGTTGCTAGGCCAAAAGGAAGAGCAACAAATTGGTAATGCTTGTCTAGAAAAGAGAATCTCAGGAACTGATAGTGATCTGGATGAATTGGAATATGAAGATATGCATCCTGTAAGTCTATTGTGGACATATAATGCCCTTGCTGAACAAAAGGCAGAATAGTCCTTATAGTCACAATTTTGAATGTTGGTATTCTTACATAACGATTCAAAATTTTTAGATCCAGAACTGGTCTGAAAGAATTCTCTTTCTTTGGTACAATGAACAGATTTGAATAAAACCCCAGACCCCATTCCAGATATGGAACTGGCACAATTACCCCAGATGACTCCAGGTCTGAAACACATTTCAGGAAAGCCTGAGCCTTTACTGGGTTTACTGGAATGCGTGAGAGAAAGAACCTTCTCACAGGCGGTCTTACCTTGAAACCTATTCTGTACCCTTGAGAAACAATGTTCTGAATCCAATGATTTTGAATTGAACTGATCGAAACATCTTTGAAAAATCGTAATCTGCCCCCTGCCAGCTGTACTAGAATGAGGGCCGCACCTTCATGCAGACTTGGGGGCAGTGATGTGCGGTGGGGATAGTGGCTGGTGAGGCAATGACATATATATATATCCGTGTTAGTCCAGAGATTTAGATATCAAAATAACAAGAGTATTGCATTATTATCATCTTATAAATGTATAGTTAGTCCAATAAAAAAGTATCATTGCTCAATGCAATACTCTTGGGATTTTGATATATATATATATATTTCCATCTGGAAGTTGATTTGATTGTTTTGTGTTTTTATAACCCTTCTAAAATTATGTTGAATGATCCTCACTTAAAGGCGCAGTCTAGTCCATATTAAATGTTCATGAATCAGATAGGGCATGCGACTTTAATTTTTTCTTCAAATTTACTAAGTAGGCTTATATACTAATTCCTAAGCCCTTGAAGGCTGCCTCATATCAGAATGTATTTGACAGTTTTTAATAGCTTGCAAGCGCTAATTCCTGTATTCCATATAGATAACATTGTGCTCCTGCCCATGAAGTTGCTTATGAGAGGGCACTGATTGGCTAAAATGCAAGTCTGTCAAAAGAACTGAAAGGGGGCAGTCTGCAGAGGCTTAGATATAAAAGGGGTAAAAAGTATATTAATATAACCTATCTTTTTAAACAATAAAAATTCTGGAGTAGACTGTCCCTTTTAATGTTAAAATAATGCCTTAAAACTGAAAAATATCTGATTATTTTTCTCTCTTGTTTTATCAATCCATGTTTTTCAAGAGTAAAGACACATATTTATTTCACATTTCTTTTAATTTTATATGGAAAATGTATATAGTGCACTTTGAAACCATTTCTACACTAAGGATATTTGCCACTCAAAAGGTTGATCAATAATACTGATTTATATCTGTATTATTCCTTAACCTCCTCAGTGCCATATAAATCAGTGGACATCCACATGTATACACACAGGAAACCCCAAACATTCACATACAGGCACCTACATACATCTAAATTCATTCAAACAGGCACCTAGATGTATCCACATGCACACACACAACACACACCTATTGACATTCACATGCACACACACACAACACACCTATTGACATTCACATGCACACACATAATGCATACACAAACGCCTGATACCCACAAGCACATGTACATAGGACGTGTGTTGTGTGTGTATATAGGAACATATACAAACAGGCATTCAGAGACAAAGACACATAACTTCAAGCAGGCATCATGTGTGCACAAACAAATAAAAAGTCAAGCACCATAATACACAGACAAGCAACAAGAGGCACTCACATGCATGAACAGAGTCACAAGTTCCCAACATCTACACTTAAACATGAACTCACAGACATTCACATGTGCACACACAAAGGCTCTTACATGCACACACAAAGGCTCCTACATGCACACACAAAGGCTTTTTCATGCACACACAAAGGCTCCTACATGCACACACAACACATACATCCACATATACCCTCTAACACAAAACATATGCACAGGAAACCACACATTTTGAGGTGTACCGTGGAAGCTTTGGGGTAAAATGTGTTATTGGGATTTTTATAATACTAACAGTTTACTCAACTTTTGGCCCAGGTATAGCAACCTGCCTCTTTTAAAAATGCTATACTTAGTAAAAAAACAAATATATAAACTGTAGATAACAGTATACATGTATATACAAATACTCTGTACTGTATATACACACATAGATACACAGTCACACATATATTCTCACACACACTCATTATACATGCATATAAACATACTCTGTACTGTATATACACACATAGATACACAGTCACACATATATTCTCACACACACTCATTATACATGCATATAAACATACTCATTTATAACACACACAGATACATACATGCTGTAACACAAACTACAAATGAAAACATTTAGTAATAAGTATGTTATGTTGCTTCATACATTTGATGAAATATGCTGCCATTTAGTGGTTTAAAAACCAAGTAATGTAAGAAATTTAAATTTGTATTTTTACTAAAAAGATCAACTCTTGACCAATAAGAGCTACAATGATATGTTCATTATAAATGACTTGTTTCCCTTAAGGGATCTTAATTATTAAGTAGCTATTTCACCACTGCCAGTAATAAGGTCAGAAAACCTGTTTCCAGCTCAAAATGACCAAAGCACTGCCAGGAAAATCACAGTGCCTGGCTTTAAGAAAGCTGACTATTTCAACTGTGTTCTAGTTCAGATGTTAATGAAGGTACTTGAATAAAAATGCAAACAGAAAGATAAATGAGAAAATCCAACAACACTGAAATAAAAGAAAATACTCTTTTTGCAATTCAAAGTAGGGCTGGTCCTAATTTGGAGAGGAATAGCTGCATTATTATACTCTACAATCATATTAAAACAATTACTATTACAAAAACAATGTGCACAATTTAGGGTAAATAGTTTTAGTGTAAAGTAACTTACATAGTTAATCATATAACACAGCCCAAAATGTAAATCTGCTACTTCTGGTTACATGTATGCCTAGGAGAAGGAAATCTCAAACTTAGGCAAATATTTCAGCCATTTCATGTCCTTATTTCTATATTTAATGTTACTTTTTTAATTTAGCCTCAGACTTAGTAATTCCCGCAAACAACCAAAAAAGCTGTACTGAGCCATGTTGATAAAATGTGTGCTGGGTCACCATCTTTTAGCAGCACCATATGGCTTTTCTTATTGATATTGTCCTTCTACTGCTGTTGTATTACAGGTGACTGCCTCTCTATTTAGAGCAAATGAATAATTGTAATTCAGTGTAATTTAATAAGATGGCACATTTGTTTTAAGAAATAAAAGAAGTTTACTGTACAGCTGAAAAGTGACAGACAATGCAGGTGGGGGACAGAAAGTCATAGGAGGTGTTATATAGATATTCAGAGAGAGGGCTATACAGGTAAATATTAGTATGTTACCTCCTCGGCATCAGTGGCATGATGACAAACTCGTCCATGTCCGGTCCTCATCACTGCCGGTGGGAGGTGCGGCTCGGCAGACTGTCTGCAAGACAAGAAGTTAGTTGGCTAACGGCTGGGCTGGCTATGTCTGACTGAGACAGAGAATTTTTTTTACTAGTTTGCTCCTCCTCCGCTGCAGTCTACTCCGCGCCAACCCTACCTCACCCACACATGGCAGCTCACTGGGGCGTCTCACTCCGCGCCTCTGTCTGTCAGCTCTTTCTTGCCCAAACAACTTGGTAGAGGGCGCTGATTGGCTGGGCTGCTCTTCCAGAGGCTGATTACTGACATACCCTCATTGAGCATATGGGCCGCGCAAACTAAATGAGACATAAGCCTCAAGCACCACTGGGTGGCAGTGTCTAGATGCTCATTTGCTCACACATATCCATATTGCGCAATAGAGGGGCAGCTGAATGGCTAACAGCCTCTCCTTCTTTGCGCAATATGGATATGTATATAGTATGAAAATGGAATCTAATCGGTCCTCAACAAAATAGTTAACTGACTGTTTTGTCACAGGGGGTGGGGGGTAGGGGTTGGTACCTTAAGATACCCCAAAAAAAAAATGTATAAAATTTTTTTAAAAAAATATATTATTTTTTAAAACATTATTTAAAAAACTGTAATTGCACTCATAGGACAGGTGAGGTGCTGCCTCACCTGCCTCCTATGACTGCACGTCACTGCTTGGGGGCTGGTTTTGAATTTCTAAAAGGCTTGGATTTATTCCAGACTGGAGAAGGCTTCCAATTGGAAACCGTTCCTTTAGGGGAAGGGTCAGGCTCCTGTTCCTTATAAATTCTAGCATTTTTTGCACCTGCGAGCCTAACAGCCCGCAATTTAGAAGAAAAGTCAATTGAAAAATTTTCAGGTAAGGAAATTTTTTTATTTATATGCATTTCCCAAAAATGAAACTGACAGTCTGAAAGAAGGAAATACTGTATACTGAATAACCTGAATCATGGCAATATAAGTATAAAACATATATTTAGAACTTTACATATAAAGTGCCAAACCATAGCTGAGAGTGTCATAAATAAAATAAGACTTACTTACCAAAAGACACTCATCTACATAAAGAAGATAGCCAAACCAGTACTGAAACGAGAATCAGTAGAGGTAATGGTATATAAGAGTATATCGTCGATCTGAAAAGGGAGGTAGGAGAAGAATCTCTACGACCGATAACAGAGAACCTATGAAATAGATCCCCGATAGGATGACCATAGCATTCAATAGGCAATACTCCCTTCACATCCCTCTGTCATTCATTGCACTCTGAGAGGAAAACCGGGCTTCAGCATGCTGCAAAGCGCATATCAACGTAGAAATCTAGCACAAACTTACTTCACCACCTCCATAGGAGGCAAAGTTTGTAAAACTGAATTGTGGGTGTGGTGGGGGTGTATTTATAGGCATTTTCAGGTTTGGGAAACTTTGCCCCTCCTGGTAGGAATGTATATCGCATACGTCACTAGCTCATGGACTCTTGCCAATTACATGAAAGAAATTATAATTAATAGCATAAATGTCAGCTTTAAGTAACATGGGATAACTATAACTATTTGGCGCAACTCACATTTCGTAACCACTGGGTAGCTCTTAGTCATAATTAGCATTTGCCTTAATAGCTTTCAACAATCGCGAAAAAAGACTTAGGGGATACCTGAGGTTTGTTTTGTTATTGTTAACTTGTGATGACGTTTTTTTTCTATGACTGTGCCCTTGGGTTTACATTATCAGACTGGAAGCTTAACAATAATAATTATCTACTTAATTCCATACAGGTAGATTTTTCCTATTATAGCTGCTGGCCCTTTTACAACCCCCCCCCCCCCCCCCCCTCCATCTAAAAGTACTCTGATAGCTGAAAAATTCATCCGGAGACTTAAAGTGCGGTTTCCCTAGTAAAATACCGCACCAATTTTTACATATCTTACTATGCTTGTTCGTTCAAACTCATTAAATTATTATATTTTGCAACAGGAGCTATCTTAAAGATCACTTACTAAGCTAAATTGCACCCAGAATCTGTTCATCCCTAAGTAAATAATTATAGGATTGCAGATTCATATTGAGCTCCATAAAAGGTTCTTTAAATTTTATCCACAAGCACCTTATACTACTCTATCTCAGTATATATATTTTTCTTTGTAAGCAAAAACATAGCTACAGGATCGCAGATTCTTATTGAGTTACATAGAAGGTAATTCATATTCTGCTTACAAGTACCCTAAACAGGTCTATCTTTTATATATATTTGTATGCAATACTGTTTCAATGTTAATAGTTTTGTTCTCCCATTGACTTAATGTTGTAATAATTGGTTGAGGTCCATAAGTGACCTCCTAAGACCAGGGAGGACAATTCCATCTCTCCAAGAAAAAATTGAAAATGTGAGGTTTAATTTTAGCATGTTTAGCAAAATCGTGATGTAACGGATATGATTATATATTTTGGTCAAAGTGCCTGATGTGTTCTTTTCTCTGTATTTTTTGTATGACACTTGAAATTTCACTTGTCTGTTATATTGCATATTTAACCTCAATAAAAATTATTTTAAAAAAAACACACAAAAAAAAACAAGGGGACATGGGAGTTTTTAGGCCTTTTTGATGGTCTGTTATAATGTGATAAATTGCTTAAAGGGACAGTCAACACCAGAATTGTTGTTGTTTTAAAAGATAGATAATCCCTTAATTACCAATTCCCCAGTTTTGCATAACCAACACAGTTATAATTATACACGTTTTACCTCTGTAATTACCTTGTATCTAAGCCTGCCTCAGCAGACTGCCCCCTTATTTCAGTTCTTTTGACAGACTTGCATTTTAGTCAATTACAGCTGTCTCCATAGTAAATACACGTGCATGAGCTCAATGTTATCTATATGAAACACGTGAACTAATGCCCTCTGGTGGTGAAAAACTATCAAAATGCATTTAGATTAGAGGCGGCCTTCAAGGTCTAAGGAATTAGCATATGAACCTCCTAGGTTTAGCTTTCAACTAAGAATACCAAGAGAACAAAGCAAAATTGGTGATAAAAGTAAATTGGAAAGTTGTTTAAAATTACATGCCCTATTTGAAACATGAACGTTTTTTTGGACTTGACTGTCCCTTTAAATGTCTATTTTATTTGTTTATTTTTTTAAAATTGTACTTCTACTTTATACCAATAACAGGATTTCCTTTCAAACGCTGGGTCTTTGGGGTCTCTAGGACTCAAGGGAGCTGAGATAGAGGGATATAAACAATTACCCCCCATCCAGCTCTCTTAAAGGGACAGTATATTCATAATTAGACATTGATGAATCAGACAACTTTCTTATTTATTTATATTATTTAATTTACTTCCTTCTCTTCTTCTTGTTGTTGTTATTTGCTGTAAGGTTTATCTAGGGAAGCTCAGGAGCAGCAAAGAATCTAGGTTCTAGCTGCTGATTGTTGACTGCATGTATATTCAGATATACAGATAGTCATTGGCTCACCCATGTGCTCAGTTAGAAACCAGTAGTGCATTGCAGCTCCTTCAACAAATGATACCAAGAGAAATAAGTAAAATTGAAATTAGAAGTAAAATTGGAAAGTTGTGTAAAATTGTATGTTCTACCTAAATCATGAAATAAAAATATTGGGCTTCATGTCCCTTTCAGACCTGCGCAACTACTGTGCACTTCCAGGTTTCCAGAGCTTGGTTATGTCACCGGTATAGTCTTATTCCTCTAGCGATGCATGGCCACTTGGCCAATTTGTAGTCCCTGATATTGGTAAGTGTGTAGGGGGGGGAGCTGAGTTTAGCCCTGAAAGTAGCCCCCCCAGATGGTTGTCATCTGTGATTTCATGTGATGGTACCTCATATCACACTGTTTGCAACCTTCCTATAGCAGCTGATAAATGTTGGAGGGGACGTGGGTAGAGAGGAACCCTACTGCATATCGGCAGGTAAATCCCCTAGACACAACCTTTTTGGGATAAAATGATCACACAAATGGAAAAGGTTCTTAATGTCACTTTAAACAAATGGCCCTTGGTTATATTTCTAAATTTTCCATCACAAATGCAATGCTTACATTGGAAATCTTTATTTAAAATCATGACAAACTGTGCAAAAAATATAATACCTAAGTATTGGAAACAACCCAAGATCCCCACTATGATAGAATGCCTTAACCTGGTGTCTTACACTATTTCATTAGAAAAAATATATTACAATTATAATGCAGAACACGAACATACAGAAATGTAACATTACAGCCCCCTTAGGGCGTAATGTCATTAAATATACTGTAAACATTTTTTTAATATTTTATACATAATATTTCAATAATGCACCTTAAGAATACTACGTTTTCATGTGCGCTAACACGAATGTGTTAAGATCTAAAACGAGAAACGCAATGCACAAAATCCAAATTTTACATTCCTATGTTCTTCATAGAACATAGAAAATAATGTACTTTTTATTATCAAATATATATTTCTATATATCTGATACTGTTCATTTAAAATACATATCTATACCTATATATAGATATATCAATATATATCTTGTGTGTCTGTATATCCCTGTATATAAATAAATAAATAAATATGGTAAAAGTCAATTTAAATAGATTAGCAATGCATATTTCAATTATTTCTACTAAGTATATACCACTGCTTAGTGCTTTTTGATTACAACAATAAAACAGACGGTTTAACATCCTGTTTAACCTGTTTCCTCTACTTTCATTGCCTGGTAGTTTAAGAAACTGGATACAAAATGTATAGCTATGTAAAATTTATATCTTTGTTATTAACATATTTTTTATATTTTTCAGATTCCAGCATCTCAAATCACCCATATTTCTTCTTTGTATGTAATATCAGTATTTTCTGTCTCAAATTGTCTTTTTATCTGGATTTACATCTTTTATTTGTTTTTACATTTTTGGACTTTTCTGCCCATCTTTCCTGAAGTGATTGCATGTGACCATCAGTCAAGAATGATGGATATTGGGACTCTACACTGTTTACGGATTCTACAAGAATTCTAATTGGCTAACATCCTCTGCACATCTGAATTGTGGCTTTGTTGGATTTTCTGTAAAAATGTTTAATGTTTCTGTTCCACAGACGGGCCTGGTGAGACACAGGTTTCACCTGCATCATGTCTGGTCCCTCTGTCTGCCCCCCTGCAAAAAAAGGGCTCATATCTTAAAGAAAGTGTATGGATTTGCCTTTATAATATGGTGGCACAGTTTCCAAGATGGCACCACTGTGTTGCTGTACTGTGCTTATCCTCTGGTGTAGAATAACAAAGAATGATTATTCAGTTTTGAGAGAAATTGTAGTTCAGACTTCACAGGGGCTGAACTCACTGAATGCTTAAAAGAAAAAAGGCAGAACTCTCCAGCACTGTGAGATGTATCTAATTTTTGTATATAAAGGAGAGACAAGCCCAGTGTAATAAAGCACTGCATGATATGAGAATTTTGTTACGCTTTTTGCATTGCATTTTATATTACTATACACTTGAGATTGGGTCCTTTCTGTATTATTAAATTTAAGCTTTGCACTTTCTATTTTATATTTTAATACATTTATATTTAGAATTAGATCCAGCAGTGATTTTACAAATTCGGATTATGTTTTGAAAGTTTCTGTGTTACTTTAACAGATTAGGATCCTACTTTATAAAAAATGTTTACAAATGAAATTGCACTTTTTATTTGCCCTATTGTAAACTAAAAGAGACAGTTTCAGAAAGTGAGAGGGACAGGAGAGTTCCCATGGCATGTCTGAAACTCTCTCACAATTCCTGTGATATGATATAAGCATTTTAAACAAGGTGGTCTCACTAATTTATATGTATAATACTAAAATATAGACAAAAACAGGTTAAATTGCAATGAAAACATTTAAAGGGACATGAAACCCATTTTTTATTTCATGATATAGAATGAGCATGCAATTTTAAACAACTTTCTAATTTACTTCTATTATCTAATTTGTTTTATTCTCTTGATATTCTTTGCTGAAAAGCATATCTAGACAGGCTCAGTAGTTGCTTATTGGTTGCTGCACTTAGAAGCCCCATGTGATTGGCTCACCCATGTGCATTGCTTTTTCTTCAACTAAAGATATCTAAAAAAAAATAAGCAAAATAAATAATAGAAGTACATTGGATTGTTGTTTAAATGTGTATTCTCTTTCTGAATCATGAAAGAAAATGTTTAGGTTTAGTGTCCCTTTAAGTTTAATTTGTTATTAATGCAAACTGATCCTTTTTATCAGCCCCAGGTGTTCTAGTTACCTTATCTCTCCTATGTGAAATTTTGTATCCCAGAGAGCTTCATTACTTTCTATGCAAGGCCCTTCTTATCTCTCTGGGATTTCCAAGTTTCTCCCTTTTTCTTAGAACATTTAATGAGTTTAGCCCCTGCAATCTCTGCATGATAATTTCTCTACAAACTAGAGAATGTTTGATTATCTGGCCCATGGAAAGTAATGCAGCTCTCTGGGAAACTGAAGCTGATCGTTTTGCCAGTCTTATTTTTTATATAGAGGAAATGGAAAGAGCAATGTAATTTGTAAAAGATTGACATACATATACAAAGTATGATCCTAATTTGTTAAAGTTACACAAAAACTGTGAAAGCATAATCAGAATTTGTAAAATCACCAATCCTAAATACACTGCTGTATACATAATAAAATACACAATAAAATATGCAAAGTTTAAATATAATAAAATTGAATTTGAAGTAGTAATATAGAATACAAAGCACAAAGTGTAAATGCAGCAGAACTGTCATGCATGCAGTGCTAGATTGCATGAGATTGTGTCCCCTTCACATACAGAAATGCAGGGAATGCCCCTAGGAGAAATAAAGCAAAATTTGCCTTTTGAAAATTTCACTAGGGATCTCGCATTGCTGGAGGATCATTTTAGATTACCTCACCTGAGCGGAGAGTTTTCAATCATCAGGCCCTTGCAGAGGAGCAAATGGCCAGAAAGGACGCTATTGAAATGGTTGACCTGTCACAACCTTATAATATATATATATATATATATATATATATATATATATATATATATTTCTTCTAGGAGTAAATTCTATTTAGTGCTTTGTTTTGAGTATACAGTGTTGCACTGTAGGACCTTCTTCCATACAGATCAGTTGGGGGGATTGTTGTCCACAGCTGAAGATTTTCAATCAAACCCAGCGAGGTATTTACTTTTACACACCATAATGTGTGTGATGGATATAAAACAAGCAATATAAAAGGCTGTGCAAACAACGCTTGTGGAACATAGGCTTGTTAAAGTAGCTATGCAAAAGGATTTCCACACATTTGTCTCTTGTCATTGTCTCACTAGATGTTTTCAGCTAGCTCCCAGAAGCACATTGCTACTTTGAAGCTGACTTAAACGTTTAATGCCGTTTGGACATTCCGTGCAGGGCTGGCCCAAGAAATTGTGCTGCCTGGGTTCGAGAATGCAACGATGCCCCCCCACCCCCAGTATCAATATTATTGATTACTATATTAACCTACTAGCCTAGCTGCTAACCTTACTAAGCCTGCCTACCTGCATGCAAGCAACCAATGCTTATGCACAATTAGGCAATAAGTTGGAAGGAAGTTAGGAAATAGATGCACTTGTCCGACCTTAAATGTAACCCCTGACTAGTTTTGTGTCTCTGTGCATGAAGAGTTTATGCTGCTGGGAGCCTGTGAATTTTCCCACAGAGACACAGGACTGGTCTGGATCTGACAGTGACTGACTCATTCACTGAAGTGCTGCCCCTTGTCAAGTGCTGCCTGGGTCCATTGGACCCACTTGGTCCCATGGTTGAGCCAGCCCTGATTCCGTGCCATCCTAACAGCGGTGGGCTTTAACGCCATTAGGATGGCATGGAACATCCTAGGTCCTGCAGCCTCCTGCTTTCATTCAATGGGAAATTGACAATCATGTGATTTTGTTTTTTAAGCAAGTGTTTGCTGTTAAACACTTGCCCTTGGCATAAGCGGGTAACAATGTGCAGGGCCAGATTTCCAGCCCAGGTGCCCATAGGGATCAAAGTTTGAAGCACTGCCATTCACCATTGTGCTAATGACTTTAGCTAAAGATGGCCACTGTCAGTGAAATAACAGCACCATGCATGTGTGGGGCGGCCATCTTTGTTAAGGCCCCCACAAGCATTGCAGATGTGTGAGGGAAGCCGAATGCCACACACTATTAATACTCACGACGACCTTAACAAAGATGAGCGCAGCACATGCTCAGTGCTGTTATTTCATTGCAGTCAACTATGGTCGCTGTCTGACCAGTATTTATAATAGGCAGAGACAGGCTCCTGTAGGCACATGCCTACTCTACCTTATTATAAATGCATCCCTGACAATGTGTTTATTCCATTTGCAGAGGTTAAACACACAGCTATATACAAGTAATAATTAAAAAAATAACAAACCACAACATATCAAAGCATTTTCTTTTTTGCACTTCAAATTACAAGAAAAGGGGGCAAAATAAATCATGAAAAGTATTTTGCAAAGTTGTTTTGCTATGCATAATTAAACATTTTAAATCACAATCTCAAGTTGTCCCTTTAAATGCTGTTGTAACTGTTTTATTTTGAGGGAGTTTAAATGCATTTACTCACACAGTTGTGCGCTTGCTAAACGCAATGTTCCTTGTCATTGTATCGAATATCTGATGTCTTACTTTGTTCTACATGTATAAATAAAAACCAATTACTAGTTAGTGTACTAAAAGGTCACAATAACCGCTCTCCGTACTCGCTGAGTAAACCAGTAAATGAAGATGGAAATAACAATGAAAAATCACTTTATTTGTTCTCAATTAGAAATACAAATTCTCACTATACAAAAAGAAAAAGGATATTGACATATACTGTTTGTTTTAAATATATTAATTTTCTTAATGGATGCTTCCCCCCCCCCCCCCTCTTGCTTATATATATGTCTTTATTGATTTTCAAGAAACACAAGAAAAAAAGAGAAAAATATATACATGATATAAAGCATCATCATGAGCGACAAAGGATACACTGTATTTTAAATTCTCACAATTTCTTAAACCCATTTATATAGATTCATAATAGATTGAGGTACTGTATTTAAAAATGTTAGATAAATGTTGCTTAAAGGGACAGTCTACACCAGAATAGTTATTGTTTTAAAAGATAGATAATCCCTTTATTACCCATTTTCCAGTTTTGCATAACCAATACAGTTATATTAATACACTTTTTACCTCTGTGATTACCTTGTATCTAAGCCTCTACAATCTGTCCACTTATTTCAGTTCTTTTGACAGACTTGCATTTTAGCCAATCAGTGCTGACTCCTAATTAACTCCATGTGCATGAGCACAGTGTTATCTATATGGCACGCATAAACTAACGCCCTCTAGTGATGAAAAACTGTCAAAATGAATTAAGATAAGAGGCAGCCTTCAAGGTCTAAGAAATTAGCATATGAGCCTACCTAGATTTAGCTTTTAAACTAAGAATACCAAGGGAACAAAGCAAAATCGGTGATAAAAGTAAATTGGAAAGTTGTTTAAAATGTCATGCCCTATCTGAATCATGAAAGTTTATTTTGGACTTGACTGTCCCTTTAACCCCTTCCTGCCCAGACTTATTTGTTTACATTGGAGCAAAGTTCTGTTGTAAACAAATAAGTAAAAAAAATTAAATCACGCGATCGTTCATGCGGTTGGGTGATTTTAATGATGGGATCATGTCAGGGGGAAATACCTATGATGCTAGGCACCTCCTCCAGCCCACGATCCTATTCAGGAAGCACCTTTGGTTTAGTGCAGCCAAATGGCTATGACGTTCTATGTCGTCTTAAGGGTTTTAAAGCCCAGTGAGGTTAGGACGGCATAGAACGTCATAAGAGTGCAAAGGGGTTAAAGAAAAAACTTTAAAAGAAAAGTTAGAAGTAGAGGGGGGCCAACCCAATGACGAGCCTACTGTAAATATCTGTCTCAATCAGGCTCTTGCTAAGAAAAATCTAAGAAACAACATAATGTATGTAAGAACTTACCTGATAAATTAATTTCTTTCATATTGGCAAGAGTCCATGAGCTAGTGACGTATGGGATATACAATCCTACCAGGAGGGGCAAAGTTTCCCAAACCTCAAAATGCCTATAAATACACCCCTCACCACACCCACAATTCAGTTTAATGAATAGCCAAGTAATGGGTGATAAAGAAAGGAGTAAAAAGCATCAACAAAGAAATTTGGAATAATTGTGCTTTATACAAAAAAAAATCATAACCACCATAAAAAGGGTGGGCCTCATGGACTCTTGCCAATATGAAAGAAATAAATTTATCAGGTAAGTTCTTACATAAATTATGTTTTCTTTCATGTAATTGGCAAGAGTCCATGAGCTAGTGACGTATGGGATATCAAATACCCAAGATGTGGAACTCCACGCAAGAGTCACTAGAGAGGGAGGGATAAAAATAAACAACAGCAAATGCTGAAAAAATAATCCACAACCCAAAATATAAGTTATTCTCATGAAGAAAAGAAAAACTTAAAACATCAGCAGAAGAATCAGACTGAAACAGCTGCCTAAAGAACTTTTCTACCAAAAACTGCTTCAGAAGAAGCAAATACATCAAAACGGTAGAATATAGTAAATGTATGCAAAGAGGACCAAGTCGCTGCTTTGCAAATCTGATCAACTGAAGCTTCATTCTTAAAAGCCCACGAAGTGGAGACTGATCTAGTAGAATGAGCTGTAATTCTCTGAGGCGGGGCTTGACCAGACTCCAAATAAGCTTGAAGTATCAAAAGCTTTAACCAAGAGGCCAAGGAAATAGCAGAGGCTTTCTGACCTTTCCTAGGACCAGAAAATATAACAAATAGACTAGACGTCTTCCTGAAATCTTTAGTAGCTTCAACATAATATTTCAAAGCTCTTACCACATCCAAATAATTTAAGGATCTTTCCAAAGGATTCTTAGGATTAGGACACAAAGAAGGAACAACAATTTCTCTACTAATGTTGTTAGAATTCACAACCTTAGGTAAAAATTCAAATGAAGTCTGCAAAACCGCCTTATCCTGATGAAAAATCAGAAAAGGAGGTTCACAAGAAAGAGCAGATAGCTCAGACACTCTTCTAGCAGAAGAGATGGCCAAAAGGAACAATACTTTCCAAGAAAGTAGTTTAATGTCCAAAGAATGCATAGGCTAAAACGGAGGAGCCTGTAATGCCTTCAAAACCAAATTAAGACTCCAAGGAGGAGAAATTGATTTAATGACGGGCTTAATACGAGCTAAAGCCTGTGCAAAACAGTGAATATCAGGAAGTTTAGCAATCTTTCTGTGAAATAAAACTGAAAGAGCAGAGATTTGTCCCTTCAAGGAACTTGCAGACAAACCCCTATCCAAACCAACCTGGAGAAACTGTAGAATTCTAGGAATTCTAAAAGAATGCCAAGAGAATTTATGAGAAGAACACCATGAAATGTAAATCTTCCAAACACGATAATAAATCTTCCTAGAGACAGATTACGAGCTTGTAACATAGTATTAATTACTGAGTTAGAGAAACCTCTATGACTTTATACTAAGCGTTCAATTTCCATACCTAAATTTAATGATTTGAGATCCTGATGGAAAAACGGACCTTGAGACAGTAGGTCCGGCCTTAAAGGAAGTGGCCAAGGTTGGCAACTGGACATCCGAACAAGATCCGTATACCAAAACCTGTGGGGCCATGCTGGAGCCACCAGCAACACAAACGATTGTTCCATGATGATCTTGGAGATCACTCTCGGAAGAAGAACTAGAGGCAGGAAGATATAAGCAGGTTGATAACACCAAGGAAGTGTCAGCACATCCACTGCTTCCGCCTGAGAATCCCTGGACCTGGACAGGTATCTGGGAAGTTTCTTGTTTAGATGAGAGGCCATCAGATCTATTACTGGAAGACCCCACATCTGAAATCTGAGAGAACACATCCGGATGGAGAGACCACTCCCCTGGATGTAAAGTCTGACGGCTGAGATAATCCGCCTCCCAATTGTCTACACCTGGGATATGAACCGCAGAAATTAGACAAGAGCTGGATTCTGCCCAAACAAGTATCCAAGATACTTCTTTCATAGCTAGGGGACTGTGATTGACATATGCCACCGTTGTGATATTGTCTGTCTGAAAACAAATGAACAGTTCTCTCTTCAACAGAGGCCAAAACTGAAGAGCTCTGAGAATTGCACAGAGCTCTAAAATATTGATTGGTAATCTTGCCTCTTGAGATTTCCAAACTCCTTGTGCTGTCAGAGATCCCCAGATAGCTCCCCAACCTGAAAGACTCGCATCTGTTGTGATCACAGTCCAGGTTGGCCAAACAAAAGAGACCCCTTGAACTTAACGCTGGTGATTTAACCACCACGTCAGAGAGTGTCAAATATTGGGATTTAAGGATATTAATTGTGATATCTTTGTATAATCCCGGCACCATTGATTCAGCATGCAAAGCTGGAGAGGTCTCATGTGAAAATGAGCAAAAGGAATCGCGTCCGATGCTGCAGTCATGAGGCCTAAAACTTCCATGCACATAGCCACTGAAGGGAATGACTGAGACTGAAGGCGCCGACATGCTGCAACCAATTTCAAACGTCTCTTGTCTGTTAGAGACAGAGTCATGGACACTGAATCTATCTGGAAACCTAAAAAGGTGACCCTTGTCTGAGGAATCAAAAAACTTTTTGGTAAATTGATCCTCCAACCATGTTTTCGAAAAAACAACACAAGTTGATTTGTGTGAGATTCTGCAGAACGTAAAGACTGAGCTAGTACCAAGATATCGTTTAAATAAGGAAACACCACAATACCCTGTTCTCTGATTACAGAGAGTAGGGCACCCAGAACCTTTGAAAATATTCTTGGAGCTGTTGCTAGGCCAAATGGAAGAGCAACAAATTGGTAATGCTGGTCTAGAAAAGAGAATCTCAGGAACTGATAATGTTCTGGATGAATCGGAAGCATTCTGCAAGTCTATTGTAGACATATAATGTCCTTGCTGAACAAAAGGCAGAATAGTCCTTATAGTCACCATCTTGAAAGTTGGTACTCTTACATAACGATTCAAAATTTTCAGATCCAGAACTGGTCTGAATGAATTTTCTTTCTTTAAGACAATGAATAGATTTTAATAAAACCCCAGGCCTTGTTCCTGAAAAGGAACCGGCATGATTACCCCTGAAACCTCCAGATCTGAAACACACTTCAGGAAAGCCTGAGCTTTTCCTGGTTTTATTGGGATGCGTGAGAGAAACAATCTCCTCACAGGAGGTCTTACTCTGAATCCAATTCGGTACCCCTGAGAGACAATGCTCTGAATCCATTGATTTTGGACAGAATTTATCCAAACATCCTTGAAAAACCTTAATCTGCCCCCTACCAGCTGAGCTGGAATGAGGGCCGTGCCTTCATGCGGACTTAGTGGCTGAATTTGGTTTCTTAAAAGGCTTGGATTTATTCTAATTTGAGGAAGGGTTCCAATTGGAAACAGATTCCTTGGGGGAAGGATTAGGTTTTTGTTCCTTATTTTGACGAAAGGAACGAAAACGATTAGAAACCTTAGATTTACCCTTAGGTTTTTTATCCTGAGGCAAAAAAACTCCTTTCCCCCCAGTAACAGTTGAAATAATAGAATCCAACTGAAAACCAAATAAATTATTACCTTGGAAAGAAAGAGATAGCAATCTAGACTTAGATGTCATATCAGCATTCCAAGATTTAAGCTACAAGGCTCTTCTAGCTAAAATAGCTAAAGACATGGATCTAACATCAATTTTGATATTATCAAAAATGGCATCACAAATAAAATGATTAGCATGTTGCAGTAAGCGAACAATGCTAGATATGTCAGAATCCAATTCTTGTTGCGCTAAATTCTCCAACCAAAAAGTTGAAGCAGCTGCAACATCAGCCAAAGTAATTGCAGGCCTAAGAAGATGACCTGAATATAAATAGGCTTTTCTTAGATAAGATTCAATCTTCCTATCTAAAGAATCTTTAAAGGAAGTACTATCTTCCATAGGAATAGTGGTTCATTTAGCAAGAGTAGAAATAGCCCCATCAACTTTGGGGATCTTTTCCTAAAACTCTATTGCAATTGCTGGTAAAGGATACAATTTTTTAAACCTTGCAGAAGGATTAAAAGGAGTACCTGGCTTATTCCATTCCTTAGAAATCATGTCAGAAATAGCATCAGGAATAGGAAAAACCTCTGGAGTAACCACAGTAGGTTTAAAAACAGCATTTAAACGTTTACTGGTTTTAATATCAAGAGGACTAGCTTCCTCAATATCCAAAGTAATTAACACTTCTTTTAACAAAGAACGCATACACTCTATTTTAAATAAATAAGTAGATTTGTCAGTGTCAATGTCTGAGGAAGGATCTTCTGAATCAGATAGATCCTCATCAGAGGTGGATAATTCATTATGCTGTCGGTCATTTGAAATTTCATCAACTTTATCAGAAGTTTTAAAAAAACCTCTTACGCTTATTAGAAGGTGGAAATGCAGACAAAGCCATCTGAATAGAATCAGTAACAAATTCTTTAAAATTCATAGGTATATCATGTACATTAGAAGTTTAGGGAACTGCAACCGGCAATGTACTATTACAGATGGAAACTCTATCTGCATGTAAAAGTTTATCATGACAACTATTACAAATGACATTTGGAGATATCTCCACAATTTTACAACAAATGCACTTAGCTTTGGTAGAACCGATGTCAGGCAGCAAAGTTCCAGCAGATACTTCTGAGGCAGGATCAGATTGAGACATCTTGCAAAATGTAAAAGAAAAAACAACATATAAATCAAAATTATCAATTTCCTTATATGACAGTTTCAGGAATGGGAAAAAAGCAAATAGCATAGCCCTCTGACATAGCAAAAGGCAAATGCAATGGCGCAATAAATAATGAAAAAAATTGGGCGCCAAGTATGACGCACAACGTAATTGAAATTTTTTTTGGCACCAACTATGTCCGGAAATGACACACTCGCGTCACTAGCGACGCAACCCTGTGTGAACCCCTGCGTCAAGTATGACGCCGGAAATTACGAACTTGCATCAACAAACGTGCTTTTCGCGCCAAAAAATTTTCGCGCCAAGAATGATGCAATAAAGTGTAGCATTAAGCGCACCCGCGAGCCTAAGGCAGCCCACAATTTGAACAAGTAGTCAATTGAAAAAAAGACTAAACCCCAGGTAAGAAAAATATTTCTCAATATTAACTTTCCCAAATATGAAACTGACAATCTGCAAAAAGGAAATACATGAACCTGACTCATGGCAAATATAAGTACAATACATATATTTAGAACTTTAAATAAATGCATAAAGTGCCAAACCATAGCTGAGGTGTCTTAAGAAATAAAAACATACTTACCCAAAGACACCCATCCACATATAGCAGATAGCCAAACCAGTACTGAAACAGTTATCAGGAGAGGTAATGGTATATGAGAGTATATCGTCGATCTGAAAAGGGAGGTATGAGATGAATCTCTACGACCGATAACAGAGAACCCATGAAAAAGACCCCCGTTAGGAAAATCATTGCATTCAATAGGTAATACTCTCTACGTCCCTCTGACATTCGCTGTACTCTGAGAGGAATCGGGCTTCAAAATGCTGAGATGCGCATGTCAACGTAGAAATCTTAGCACAAACTTACTTCACCACCTCCATAGGAGGCAAAGTTTGTAAAACTGAATTGTGGGTGTGGTGAGAGGTGTATTTATAGGCATTTTGAGGTTTGGGAAACTTTGCCCCTCCTGGTAGGATTGTATATCCCATACGTCACTAGCTCATGGACTCTTGTCAATTATATGAAAGAAATAACATTTTGTAACGGGGAAAAATGGTTGGATAATTAATCAGCCATTACAAGAGCTTGCGCTAGCAATTATCGCTTATAAAATTAACCAGAGATCAGATCTCTGGTTAATTTTATAAATCTGCCCAAATGCTCCCAAAATACTGTCTAGTGTAGTTTATTAAAAAAAATAAAGATGGCAGCCTTTTTATTTTTTAATAAAATGACTGCACTAGGCAGTATTGTGGGGTTAAAGTTGGTGGTAGTGGGGTGTTAGAAAAAAACTGCACTGAAAAGTGCCTTTACTTTGCGGTCTATACACATATTAACACTTAAATATATATGTATATCAGCATATACATATATATTTATATTTGCTGCCATAGCTACACGATTTACCCCCTTGGCTGGCGCTAAAGTCAGAGACGAGGCACCCATGGGAGTCAATGGAAGCGCACTCTCGTGAGCACAATGCTTCCCAGCGATACGAACGTTAGGTCACATTTGCATTGCTGTGAACTTGTAATACCAGCGCACATTAGCGTGCTCTGGTATTACACAGTGGAGCGCAAATATCGCTTTCATTAAATCACTCCACTTGTAATCTGACCCTACGTGTTTAAAATTTGAGTTAAAGGGACATGCTACCCAAATGTTGAAAGGACTTGAAAGTGATGCAACATAACTGTAAAAAAGCTGACTAGAAAATATCACTTGAACATCTCTTTGTAAAAAAGGAAGATATTTACCTCACAATTTCCCTTATTAGCCACATCCTATTGTAACGGGACTTTAAAGGGACAGTCAACTCAAAAATGTTATTGTTTAACCCCTTAATGACCAAGGAAGTGTCAGGCACGTCCTACAAAAAAATACAGTTAGTGACCAAGGACGTGGCTGACACGTCCTCTGGGGTTTCAAGTGCTGGAAGCGATGGTGATCGCTTCCAGACACTTTCAGGGTATTGCAGTGATGCCTCGATATTGAGGCATCACTGCCATACCCTTTTTAACCCCCTGATGCAGAGAGGGCCACTCTGTTCAAAAGATATATAACTCCTTTATTATCCATTCCCCAGTTTTGCATAACCAACACGGTTATATTAATATACTTTTTACCTCTGTGATTACCTTGTATCTAAGCCTCTGCAGACAGCCCCCTGATCACATGACTTTTTATTTATTATCTATTGATTTGCATTTTAGCCAAATAGTGCTGTGTCCTTCACAACTCCATGGGTGTGAGTACAATGTTATCTGTATGGCCCACATAAACTAGCAGTCTCCTGTTGTAAAAAGCTAATAAAAAAGCATGTGATAAGAGGCAGTCTGTAGTGGCTTAGAAACAGGTAGAAATTTAGAGGTTTAAATGTTATAAAGTTTATTAATATAACAATGTTGGTTCTGCAAAACTGGGGAATGGGAAGTAAAGATCTTATCTATCTTTTTAAACAATAACAATTTTGGTGTTGACCTTTGGTGTCCCTTTAAGCAGCGAATCAGGATGCTAGTCCCAGGACCTGAAAGGAAACGAGCATCTGGTAAGTGTAGGCACAGTCATCTTATTTCTCTCTTCAGTTTATGGAAGTTTACTATAAAATTGTTAGATTTCAGTGAAATCTCATAAAACCACAGTAAAGCAAAGCATGACCTCAGCACTGTTCATGCTTATTGGCTGATTATTATTTTCAACTTGCAGCTGGACAGTAGCTGAAGGATAACTGTTCACAGAGCACTTAATTTTGAGAGCTGATGAAATTTTAGGGTAATATATATATATTTTTTACATAGAAATGTACAGGGAATATTTTCTTATCAGCTTTTAGCATATGGGTTTATGTCCCATAAATATACTTGTAATAACAATCTAATTAAAATATAGTGACAAGGAGGCGGAGCTAGCTCCTGAACTGGAGAGACGTGCCTGAGTAGAGCTCCCATTCTTAAGTTAATACACAGCCCAAAAACTACATTATATTTTCCCCAAACTTCCAAATTTTCTGATCCAATCTATTATTAAGTGTGACCCCAGGAGGGGAAGATCCCTACAAAGCAGAAATATTCCCCAGTATACTTTACTGAGCCGTCGCGGCGGACAGAGGAGAGCTGAAAACAACGAAGGGCTAAGAAAGGAGCTCTCCTCACTGTTCACTTACCGGCAGCTTTCCAATATCACTCCGGAGGGTCAGGGCTCCGCTCCGGAGGTTTGCAGAGGTGAGAGTGGGGAGGCAGAGGAGCTGCAGTCCAGGCCGGTGAACAGTGTCGGAGGCGGAGGAGCGGTAAGATAGGGCCAGCGAGCAAGCAGATCTCATACACCGGGTTGCTACACCTGGCCGGGGGTACTTGCGGCTACTAACATATCTGGCCGACCGCTGATATTATCAGGAAAAGAAGGGGACTCTTCACCTCAGCAGCAGACAGTGCCTTCTGTGGCGCAAAACTACGCCATCTTGTTCGCGGCCTTCCCCGGCACATTCAGACTGAGCCTGCTGCAGCCGGAGCAAAAGAAGAGACTTTAACCTTGCAAATAAATTGTGGCTGGAGGGTAAGAGACTTCACCCTCTCACTCCTTTAAACATCTAGCAAAAATTACCTATTGCTACCGTCTGCACACTACATCACAGGGCACTACGGTCTACATGAACTGTGGCCAGCAGAGGGGTTTATAAATTAGACTTTATTGAGAGGGAAACATATACAAGGAATCTCAGCTGCAGGAAAGCTTTCACTGTAAGCACTTCTATGCAGGAAACAATTTCAGATCTGTGCAATCACACTTATAAAAACCAGGTAACCCTTTATTTACCTCTATAGTGGCCCTCGGCTGCTGAAAACGGGCCGCAAGTAGCAGAGGAGCCCCAACATAAACAACTGGCTGGGACTGAATTCAGCATTAGGCCCCATATGCGCAGTTCCCATTCAGATATTGCTAAGAGGTTTTGGGCAATCTTCCATAGGAACATTTGAATGGGAGAGGATATCCTGTAAGCTGATAGGGTGTATAAAAGACATTCATCACACAGGGATGCTTAAGTTGTTCAACCGCTACACACGCAATAATCAGCATCCCCATTCAACTCTCTGAAGAGGCATGTTGTAAAGAGACTTACAGTACTGGTGTTCGGTTCCCCCTACCCGTGCTTTAATTTGGGAAGGGTGTTATGACTCCTTCCTCAGCTCCTGGGTGGCTTCACATAGGACCTGAGATACTAGCAGGTCTCTATAGGCCGGACAGCCATTTTTGTTATGTATATGCCGCAAAGGGACTTATGATTGAGGTGCAGCCTTGCCACTAAGTATGCCTGTATTCTCATAGGTCCTTACCTTTGGTTTTCATGGTGTTTAGTTAACGACAAAGCACAGATGATCTACATGAGTATCTAGCCACCCTTTGACAGATAGATGCTCGTCACAACTTTAGGCTGAGCAAGAAGTAAGCCAGACAGAAGGTTCTAGTACAATGAAGGGCAAGAATCAGTCAGTTAAGACCTATCTATCCAAAGCACAAGCAAAGAAAAAAGCCATGCTTCAAGAAAAAGGAATTCCACAAGAAGCTGACCTAATAGAAGCTGCCTCAGACTCTAGTATAGAAGAGCAGATACAGCCCGCCAACAACTCCTTGGTTCAACAGATTAAGGAGGTATTCCAAATTGAAATAAAAGCTGCAATAAAAGATATAAGAAGTGATATCAAAGAGATTAGCCAGAGAACTTCAGATCTAGAAGATAAAGTTGGAGAGATTGTTGAGGAAATCCCACGTATCCATAATTCTGTACAGGCTCAACAAGAAAAGATTGAACAACTAGAGTCACAACTTGAAGATCTGGAAAATAGATCTCGGACGTCTAATGTAAGACTCAGAAATCTATCACAAACTTACGACAAGCTTCAAGAGGTCCTTCGTCAGCTCCTGCGTCCTCTGCTCCCAGAAGTAGAGGAAAGTTTTTTTTTGATTGATAGAATCCATAGAGCACTAAACAAACCAAAGGCCCCAAATACTCCTAGAGATGACATCCTCAAATTTCACTATTACTCCACCAAGGAGCAGCTTTTGCAAGCCACCAGAAAGCATCAGCACATCGACTTTGAGGGTCACCAGTTACAATTTTTTGCTGACCTCTCTCCTATTACTCTGCGTAAGAGAAGGGACCTCAAACCAGTCACAACAGCTCTTATGAAGGCTCAGATCAAATACAGATGGTCATTTCCATTTCGACTTGTTTTCCTTCACAACAAAACCACATATTCCTGCACCACTCTAGAAGAAGGTATGGATTAATTGGTCATCTTCGGCTCCAAAGAGAGGACACCTCTATACCCTTGCCACCTAGACCTCCCAGAAAACAAGGTCCGCAGGTGTGGAATAAAGCTCCTAAAGATACAGCACCCTCAGGAAATGTTGGAGGTCAATTGGGAGAAGAGTCGGAACCACGGGGTCAAGCTGCAATTGAAGGAAGATGACATCTTTCCCTATCCGTTGGGGACCTAGTGGGTCTGACTACTATCTCTACTAAATATTGAAGCATGTTACCCCTTCAATATTTTGACCGGAGGAGGACAATTGGCAGAACTGACCAGTCTTTATAGTGAGACTCTTTGGACATTGTGTATGAGAGTCCAGGTTCCATGATCTAAAGTTATTTTAGGTAGTCTGTTGTTTTGGTTTATCTAATTACTAAACATGTTTGAAACAGTAAGTTATTTATTTAAAAGTTGCCTATGTTGATGAGGATGGGTAAGTTGATTCTGTTAGGTATAAGGGGGGGATAGAGCACTTAAGCTACTATGCTGCTTGAGAGGAATCCATAAGGTTATCATATACTACCCTCTGATAGATGAGAGGACAAATCCCTATTCTTCTGATCCATCTCGAACCAGAGCAATTAGGGGGGAACACTCAACAACCTTAGCTTTATTTTATTGGGACCCCCTTTTCTACTTGACCCCAGTAGAAATATAATACATATTAGATAGAATCCAACGCCCCTATCCCCTATATCATGACTCATAATGGTGCCCCACTGACATCACTTAAAAATGTAGTTTCATGTAGCAGCGTCTCCCTCTGTAATAAATACCAAATTTATAATAATAAGTCTGGTACTATGCATCTATCTAGAAATATTGTAGATACTTGTGCTATTTAAAACATTTATACACCATGTAACCACTAAAATATTGTTCACTGAACAATGAAGTATCTTGCACCGATACTAATGTTAATTGTTTGCATGTTTTCTTATGTTATTCTTTTTCTTTTTCCAGCTTCTCTTTCTTTCTCTGGGGATACTCGTGAGATCATAAAAGTAAAAGGTGTGGAGGAGAAATGTAGCGGTATTAAGTTGTCCAGCTTATGCCATCAGTTTTGTCAGGTATTGCTCACTCAGAGGATATTTGTTAATGGTTCTATTATGCTTGTAGTAATACCTAGGGATGTCAGTTAAAATCATTTCACACAACGTGAGGGGATTACACTCCCACATTAAACGGAAAAAAGCGATCACAGAATATAAAAGCAGACAGGTACACATTATCATGTTACAAGAGACTCATTTCACATCTACACAAAATCCGAAATACTGGGATTCAGCTTTCCCGATTCAATATCACCCATTTGGCCAAAAGAAAAAAAGAGGAGTATCTATTATTCTACATGCCTCCCTCAACTTCCAGGAAGAGGAGGTTGTTAGAGATTCAGAGGGGAGATTTATAATTTTAAAAGGGAAAATACACAGGACCACTGTAGTACTGGGAAATATATATGCCCCAAACGAGAATCAGGGTAGCTTCTTAGCTAAAATTAGTAAACTACTGACCTCATGCAAAAAATACAAAATTATTTTAGGCGGGGACTTTAATCTAACTCTCAACAATAAATTAGATAGAACACCCTCGGTCGGAACGTGCCCCAAGAAAATTCTAGGTGACTTCATATTGGACCACAATTTGTTAGACGGCTGGAGAATCCATAATTTGGGAATCCGAAATTACACATTTTACTCATCGGCCCACAACTGCTATTCTAGGATTGATTATATCTTTGCCAGTCAAATCTTATGCCCCCTGACGACAGGCGCTGATATAGCACAAACTAGTTGGTCCGATCACTCCATAGTAGAAGTCTCATTAGGCGGGTTATTTGACCCTTCTAGGGATAGATCCTGGACTCTGGACACCTCCTTATTAAGGAATGAAATATTTTGTCAGAACCTTGTTCGTCAGATTAAACAGTTTTGGTCCATTAATCAGAATTCAACGCCAAATCCATTAAATGCATGGGGAGCGTTCAAGGCTTTCCTTAGAGGAATCCTAATTAAAGAAAAAGCAAATATAAATAAAGATAAAAGAAAACTAATTGAGGGGAAGAAAAAGGAAATTGAAGATCTTAATAGAAAACATATAATAACTAGAAGCTCTAACCTAGCTAAGGTAATTCAAACCAAGAAGGCAGAGCTAGATAAGTTGCTTAATGAAGAATCTCTAGCCTCCTTAAGAATCATTGATGCACACTATTTTGTGTATGCTAACAAACCTGATCGTATGTTAGCCAGGAAAATTAGAAACATTACGAGAAACTCTTCTATTCCCCAGCTCCAATTACCCTCAGGTTCGGTTACCAATAATCCTCTGGATATTGCGAACTCTTTTGCCGATTATTATCAAACCCTGTACAATCTACCAAAATCTCTAGACCCATCCAGATTAAACAAAATAAAAACTTTCCTAGACTCTTGCCATCTACCCAAACTTGATAAACCTAGTTTAGACATTCTAAACTCCCCAATCACAGCTCAGGAAGTAATTACAGCCATAAAGCAACTCAAAAGCAATAAGGCCCGGGTCCTGATGGCTACTCAGGAAGTTTTTATAAAAAATTCTCAACTGATCTTACCCCTTATTTAGTCGAGTCATTCAACTACGTAATGGGAGGGGGGACTATCCCATCTGAACTATTAGCAGCCAGGATATGCGTAGTGCCCAAGCCGGGCAAGGATAAATTTCACTGTAAAAATTACAGACCAATTTCGCTTATCAATACGGATCTCAAACTCCTCACTAAAATATTAGCCAATAGGTTGAATCCCCACTTACCTAAATTAATTTCAACTGATCAAGTGGGATTTGTACTGGGAAGGGAAGCACCTGATAAAGTCCGAAGAGTAATTGATCTGATTGACTATGCCGCAGGCGAGGGAATGCCTTCTCTGTTCCTCTCTTTGGATGCAGAGAAGGCATTCGACAGAATTCACTGGGACTATATGTTTAAATTCCTCTCCCACTTCGGAATCTCTGGATCATTTACAAAAGCTATACGGGCCATCTATACTGACCCATATGCATTCCTTAGAATTGCAGGTTATCAATCCAGGAGAATTAATATCTATAACGGCACTAGGCAGGGGTGCCCATTATCACCCTTGCTATTTGCTATATGCATAGAACCCCTGGCCACTAGTATTAGAAATAACAAAGATATTGCTGGTATAAGGGTGGGAAGGTCTTTCCACAAATTGTCCTTATTCGCAGACGACATCATATTAACAATTAGCAAACCCCTATTATCACTACCGATCCTATATGACCTTCTAACACAATTTGGCGCCTTATCTGGCTATAAGATAAATAATGACAAATGTGAGGCGATTGAGGTACATCTCCCAAACCATACGAAAAAGTTATTAGAAATAAATTTTAATTTCAAGTGGGCCACCCAAGCTATCAAATATCTTGGAGTTTTTATCCCATATAGCCTAAGAGATCTGTACAAGCTTAATTACACTCCCCTCTATAAGTCCCTACTTAAAGAAATTAAAATCTGGAGCTCTTATAAGATCTCATTCTATGGAAAAATAGTGGTCAGTAAAATGGTAATCCTTCCAAGGCTTTTATACTTGTTTAGATCACTCCCCATTAATGTTCACTCAAGAGACATTAAGGAATTTCAGAAACATGTGTTGGATTTTATATGGTCTAATAAAAAGGCTCGAATAAATAGACATACTCTTTTAAAACATAAAGAGGAGGGAGGGTTAGGAGTACCTGACTTCCAAGCTTATTACAATTCAACCAGACTGGCGCAAACAACACAACTATTCAACCCTAAAACCAATTTAGCCTGGGTCCACTTAGAAAGCAAAATGCTAAACCTTAATCCGATTTGTCAGATGTTCTGGACACATAAAAAAGACAGACCTAGCTTTTGGATGAAATATGTATCGCTGTCACATACCTTAGGTATATGGGATAGCAATCAAACAAAATTTTACCTGATCCCTGAAAATTCACTCCTGACACCTCTGGTGGTATTTTCAAATAAGTATAGAAGTCAAACAATTGACATTTGGGCTAATAAAGGCCTATACAGGATAGCGGATGCACTGTGAGGCGCAGAAGTCCTCTCATTCACAATATGGCGACCTCATGTCCTCCACACCACAATCTTGGTTTCATTATTTCCAGCTCAAGTCTAGAGTAGAAGAAATATATAGACCCGGAAAACTACTCTCCACCACACTATTTGAGAAACTATGTAGTCACGATACGAGAGTCAAAGGAGCAATTTCTGGCTTATATAGACTTTTATGTACAAAGAGACTACCAGTTAAATTAAATTTTATTAAAAAGTGGGAGGCAGAAACCAACCTCTCTATAGATATCAAGGAATGGGCCCATGTAATTCAAAACGGTTTAGCTTGTTCCATTAGTGCAAACTTGAAAGAAAATTATATCAAGGTGTTATATAGATTGTACTTACACCCAAGTAGAATTAAATATCATGGTGCAACCACAATTACTAATAATACGAATCAATGCTATCGAGGCTGTAAGGCAGAAGGCACCTACGTCCACATGTGGTGGGACTGCCCACAAAGTGCGTTAGTATGGGCATCTACTTCTAAGCTACTGAGTGAAATATTTAACAAACAAATTACACTGACTATGGAACAAGCCCTCCTACACTTTCCCATACTAGGGATGTCAAAACACTCCTTAAAACTAGTGGGTATCATATGCACGACAGTAAGAACAATCATAGCAAAGTTCTGGAAAACTTCAATACCCCATTATAATGTTATACTTAATAAAATCAAATTCTACTATCAAATGGCAAACATTGCATCCTCACTACTAGATAATAGAAACGAGTTTCTGAGGATCTGGGAAGACTGGATTGTGTGGGAAGATACAGTTAGAATGCAATCTAGACGGAGCATTAGAAACCAGGAGAGTTAAGATATGGTTAAAATGCTAAACAGACCTTGCGAGTGCCCCTCAGAACTTTTCCCTCTCTCTCTCTTCACTCTTTCTTTTTATCTATGGATTCCTTTGTCCTTTTTCTCTCTTTATTAGTATTTTTATGATTATTTAAACTTGAAAATTTAAGAGGTAACCACTGCATTAAGATGTTGAACAATATCGGTCAATTTCCCATGTTAAGATATGAACTTTTTGTTGCTATGATTATTGCTGATATATTATCTGTACTGTTGTGGAAACCTATAATAAAAAATATTTCAAAATAAAATAAAATATAGTGACAAGTATAGTGGCCCAAGGAGTTTAATAATTCATTAAACCCAAATTTTTTCTTTCATGATTCAGATAGAGCAGGCAATTTTAAACAACTTTCTAATTTACTCCTATTATCAATTTTTCTTTGTTCTCTTGCTATTTTTTCTTATATATTTATTCTTTATTTGCATCTAAGTTATTTTTTTGGTTCAGACCTCTGGACAGCACTTGTTTATTGGTCGGTTAAATCAATCCACCAATCAGCAAGAACAACCCAGGTTGTTTACCAAAAATGAAGAAAATGTGATAATAGGAGTAAATTAGAAAGTTGCTTAAAATTGCATGCTCTATCTGAATCACAAAATAAATAATTTGGGTTCAGTGTCCCTTTAAGCCACTTTCTAATTTACTCCAATTATCATTTTTTCTTCGTTCTCTTGGTATCTTTATTTGAAAAAGCAGGAATGAAAGCTTTGGAGCCAGACTATTTTTGGTTCAGTACCCTGGATAGGGCTTGCTGATTGGTGGATTCATTTAGTCATCCAATCAGCAAGTGCAACCCAGGTTCTCAACCTAAAATGGGCCATCTCCAAAGCTTTTATTCCTGCTTTTTTAATAAAGATACCAAGAGAACGAAGAAAATCTGATAATATGAGTAAATTAGAAAGTTGCTTAAAATTGCCTGCTCTATCTGAATAATGAAAGAAAATATTTGGGTTTACTATCCCTTTAATAAAAACCAATGAAAAAGCAAACCGACTGATCATAAAGTAGTTCTGAGTAAACATTTTGTCAGATAGCAGCAAGGCAAATATTTCCTAACCTTAGTAATATGTTTTCCCCTTAAAGTGACAGTAAAGTCAAAATTAACCTTTAGTGATTCAGGTAGATCAGGCAATTTCAACAACTTTACAATTTACTTCTATTATCTAGTTTGTTTCATTCTTTTGTTTTTCCTTTATTGAAAAGGTAGGCTCAGGAGCAGCAATGAACTGCTGGGAGCTAGCTGCCGATTGGTGGCTGCACATATATCGCTTTTGTCATTGGTTCATCTTATGTTTTCACCTAGCTCCCAGAACTGTATTGTTGCTTTTTCAACAAAGGATATCAAAAGAATGAAGCAAATTTGATAACAAAAAGTAACTTTGGGTTTAATGTCTCTTTAATTTGTTCCCAGTGGATTTTTTTTGTATTCTTCTTAGTCACAGTAACTATCACAGTGCTGCAAAACAGTAACATAGTTCCAATGTTTGAATAAAGAAGAGTGACATTGGATTAACTTTTGCTGGTTATATTGTACAATGGTAATTTAAAAGATTGATTTCACAAAGGAGTACGGAGAAGGAGGAAAAGAGAACAATAAATGGGGGAAGAAAGTGTTGAAGAAGGAAAGTTTTATGTATTCACATATCCGGACTTTAGTAGTTTTGATAATGTACTTAAAGGGACAGTCTAGGCCAAAATAAACTTTCATGATTCAGATGGAGCATGTAATTTTAAACAATTTTCCAATTTACTTTTATCACCAATTTTGCTTTGTTCTTTTGGTATTCTTAGTTGAAAGCTTAACCTAGGAGGTTCATATGCTAATTTCTTAGACCTTGAAGCCCACCTCTTTCAGAATGCATTTTAACAGTTTTTCACCACTAGAGGGTGTTAGTTCACGTATTTCATATAGATAACACTGTGCTCGTGCACAAGAAGTTATCTGGGAGCAGGCACTGATTGGCTAGACTGCAAGTCTGTCAAAAGAACTGAAATAAAGGGGCAGTTTGCAGAGGCTTAGATACAAGATAATCACAGAGGTTAAAAGTATATTAATATAACTGTGTTGGTTATGCAAAACTGGGGAATGGGTAATAAAGGGATTATCTATCTTTTAAAACAATAAAAATTCTGGTGTAGACTGTCCCTTTAAACTGTCCTGTGGGTACTCTCATAATTATCTGTTATAATGATGACTAGAATAAATAATAGGCATTGTGCAATTTCCGTAAGGCAAGGAGAAAGTGTTGACCTTGTTATATATATGTTGTAAAGAGCTTTATCTCTTAGGCATGGAGTGGCAGTTAAGTGGTGGTCAGAGTTTAAGGTTTGGATTCCCATATAAATAGGATTTCATGGTAGAAATCTAGTTTATTAATGGTGAAATAGAAATATTTTTCCATTGCAATGTTTTGAGAAAGTTGTGTTATCCAATCAGCGATTGTAGGGGTGTGCATTTGTTTCTATAATCTGGGTATCATTTGTTTGGCGCTGTTGATTGCTAGATGTAATAGTTTTGTATGTGCCTTATATTGCATCTTAGGGGTATCATTGAATAAAAAGATCAGTGGGTCTAATGGGATGTTACAATCTAGAATATTAATAATTTGGGTTTTTACAGAATCCCAATAGTGTTGGATTTTGGGACAGGACCACCATATATGATACATAGAACCTATATGGTTGCATTTTCTCCAACATTTGTCAAAAGCTTTGTGGGATATGTATTTTAGCCTTTGAGGCGTTAAGTACCATCGTGTCATGAATTTATAGTTAGTCTCTAATAGGGAGATGGAATGTGAGGATTTAGCAGTTCGGGAAAATATTTTATTCCATTCTTTGATTGATAGTTGTATTGGTAGTTCTGATTGCCATTTTTGAGTGTAAGTGGGTAGGTGGTCATGTGGGGGGTTGGCTAAGATAGTGTAAAGTAGGGATATTGTGCGTTTTGTAGGGTCAGTTGCACTGCATAGGAGTTCAAAAGCTGTTCTAGATCGTATTAAATTAGATTTGTGCTTACGTGTGCTTAAGAAATGTACTAGTTGATTGTATTTTTTTTTTTTTTAATATTTATTTATTTGTGGTTGATTGTATTTTAACCACAGGGTGTATATGCCTTCACTTATTGTTTGAATTTGAGCATGTGGCTTTGAGGATTCAGTGAGTAGATATATTGGGAGTAGTCCGTTTATATCTAGATGGTTGTTGTTACGCGTAACTGTCCCATTTTAAATTCTGGGTTTTGTAATGTGGGTGTCATAGGGGAGGGGATAGAAGAAATGTTAGGATTTTTTTTTTAGAATTAGATCCCCGGTGTCATATGTTTCCTTAATAATCGGATCCCAGTGATTTGTTATACCAGCATCAGGCAATAAAATGTACTAGAAATTGCTAATTTTGGTTAATTGTGTGTATTAGAAATAGCTGTTTTTACTCATTATAACCACTACCCATTGTTCTCAAGAGTAGACATCTTTATATTATTTCACTATCTGTATACACAAAGTCAATACTTAGTTATATAAAGTCATTTTAAAGGGACATTAAACACTTTGATATAGTAATAAAATGATAAATCATATATAAAAAAACCTCTGTAATATACTTTCAGCATTTATTTTCTTAAATTTTGCTGTAATTCCATTCTGAAATTGTGAGCATTTCAGTTCCTGTTAGAAATGAAAGTGCAGAACACTGTTGTATTCCACAAAGCCATTGGCTGCACACTCTAGTGACCTGTTTATAACTGTCCCTAATTGGTCACAGAAGAGAAGGTAACCTAAGTTACAACATGGCAGCTCCCATAGTTCTATAGACACAGAGGCCTAGATTTAGAGTTTGGCGGTAGCCGTCAAAACCAGCGTTAGAGGCTCCTAACGCTGGTTTTTACCGCCCGCTGATATTTGGAGTCAGTCAGGAAAGGGTCTAACGCTCACTTTCCAGCCGCGACTTTTCCATACCGCAGATCCCCCTACGCCATTTGCGTATCCTATCTTTTCAATGGGATCTTTCTAATGCCGGTATTTAGAGTCTTGGCTGAAGTGAGCGTTAGAAATCTAACGACAAAACTCCAGCCGCAGCAAAAAGTCAGTAGTTAATAGCTTTCTGGGCTAACGCCGGTTTATAAAGCTCTTAACTACTGTGCTCTAAAGTACACTAACACCCATAAACTACCTATGTACCCCTAAACCGAGGCCCCCCCACATTGCCGCCACTCTATTAAAAAATTTTAACCCCTAATCTGCCGCTCCGTACACCGTCGCCACTTACGTTATCCCTATGTACCCCTAATCTGCTGCCCCTAATACCGCCAACCCCTACATAATATTTATTAACCCCTAATCTGCCGACTCCGTGGACCACACCGCTACTATAATAAATGTATTAACCCCTAAAGCTAAGTCTAACCCTAACACTAACACCCCCCTAAGTTAAATATAATTTAAATCTAACAAATAAATTAACTCTTATTAAATAAATTATTCCTATTTAAAGCTAAATACTTACCTGTAAAATAAACCCTAATATAGCTACAATATAAATTATAATTATATTGTAGCTATTTTAGGATTAATATTTATTTTACAGGCAACTTTGTAATTATTTTAACCAGGTACAATAGCTATTAAATAGTTAAAAACTATTTAATAGCTAAAATAGTTAAAATAATTACAAAATTACCTGTAAAATAAATCCTAACCTAAGTTACAATTAAACCTAACACTACACTATCAATAAATTAAGGCCTAGATTTGGAGTTTGGCGGTAGCCGTGAAAACCAGCGTTAGAGGCTCCTAACGCTGGTTTTAGGCTACCGCCGGTATTTGGAGTCATTCAAAAAAGGGTCTAACGCTCACTTTTCAGCCGCGACTTTTCCATACCGCAGATCCCCTTACGTCAATTGCGTATCCTATCTTTTCAATGGGATCTTTCTAACTCCGGTATTTAGAGTCGTGTCTGAAGTGAGCGTTAGAAATCTAACGACAAAACTCCAGCCGCAGAAAAAAGTCAGTAGTTAAGAGCTTTCTGGGCTAACGCCGGTTCATAAAGCTCTTAACTACTGTACTCTAAAGTACACTAACACCCATAAACTACCTATGTACCCCTAAACCGAGGTCCCCCCACATCGCCGCCACTCGATTAAAATTTTTTAACCCCTAATCTGCCAACCGCCACCTACGTTAAACTTATGTACACCTAATCTGCTGCCCCTAACACCGCCGACCCCTGTATTATATTTATTAACCCCTAACCTACCCCCCACAACGTCGCCGCCAGCTACCTACAATAATTAACCCCTAATCTGCCGACCGCAAAGCGCCGCCACTTACATTATAGCTATGTACCCTTAATCTGCTGCCTCTAACACCGGCGACCCCTATATTATATTTATTAACCCCTAATCTGCCCCCCTCAACATCGCCTCCACCTGCCTACACTTATTAACCCCTAATCTGCCGAGCGGACTGCACCGCTACTATAATAAAGTTATTAACCCCTAATCCGCCTCACTAACCCTATAATAAATAGTATTAACCCCTAATCTGCCCTCCCTAACATCGCCGACACCTAACTTCAATTATTAACCCCTAATCTGCCGACTGGAGCTCACCGCTATTCTAATAAATGTATTAACCCCTAAAGCTAAGTCTAACCCTAACACTAACACCCCCCTAAATTAAATATAATTTTAATCTAACGAAATTAATTAACTCTTCTTAAATAAATTATTCCTATTTAAAGCTAAATACTTACCTGTAAAATAAATCCTAATATAGCTACAATATAAATTATAATTATATCTTAGCTATTTTAGGATTAATATTTATTTTACAGGTAACTTTGTATTTATTTTAACCAGGTACAATAGCTATTAAATAGTTAAGAACTATTTAATAGCTAAAATAGTTAAAATAATTACAAATTTACCTGTAAAATAAATCCTAACCTAAGTTACAATTAAACCTAAGACTACACTATCAATAAATTAATTAAATAAAATACCTATAATTATCTACAATTAAACCTAACACTACACTATCAATAAATCAATTAAATACAATTCCTACAAATAAATACAATGAAATAAAATAACTAAAGTACAAAAAATTAAAAAAGAACTAAGTTACAAAAAATAAAAAAATATTTACAAACATTAGAAAAATATTACAACAATTTTAAACTAATTACACCTACTCTAAGCCCCCTAATAAAATAACAAAGACCCCCAAAATAAAAAAATGCCCTACCCTATTCTAAATTACTAAAGTTCAAAGCTCTTTTACCTTACCAGCCCTGAACAGGGCCCTTTGCGGGGCATGCCCCAAGAAATTCAGCTCTTTTGCCTGTAAAAAAAAAACATACAATACCCCCCCCCAACATTACAACCCACCACCCACATACCCCTAATCTAACCCAAACCCCCCTTAAATAAACCTAACACTAAGCCCCTGAAGATCTCCCTACCTTGAGTCGTCTTCACCCAGCCAAGCCAAATTCTTCATCCAAGCGGAGCAAGAAGAGGTCCTCCATCCGGTAGAAGTCTTCATCCAAGCGGGGCAGAAGAGGTTTTCCATCCGATTGAAGTCTTCATCCAAGCGGCATCTTCTATCGTCATCCATCCGGAGCGGCAGCATCCTGAAGACCTCCGACGCGGAACATCCATCCTGGCCGACGACTGAACGACGAATGACGGTTCCTTTAAATGACGTCATCCAAGCTGGCGTCCCTCGAATTCCGATTGGCTGATAGGATTCTATCAGCCAATCGGAATTAAGGTAGGAAAATTCTGATTGGCTGATGGAATCAGCCAATCAGATTGAGCTTGCATTCTATTGGCTGATCGGAACAGCCAATAGAATGCGAGCTCAATCTGATTGGCTGATCGGATCAGCCAATCGGATTGAACTTGAATCTGATTGGCTGATTCCATCAGCCAATCAGAATATTCCTACCTTAATTCCGATTGGCTGATAGAATCCTATCAGCCAATCGGAATTCGAGGGACGCCATCTTGGATGACGTCATTTAAAGGAACCGTCATTCGTCGTTCAGTCGTCGGCCAGGATGGATGTTCCGCGTCGGAGGTCTTCAGGATGCTGCCGCTCCGCTCGGGATGGATGACGGTAGAAGATGCCGCTTGGATGAAGACTTCAATCGGATGGAAGACCTCTTCTGCCCCGCTTGGATGAAGACTTCTACCGGATGGAGGACCTCTTCTTGCTCCGCTTGGATGAAGAATTTGGCTTTTCTGGGTGAAGACGACTCAAGGTAGGGAGATCTTCAGGGGCTTAGTGTTAGGTTTATTTAAAGGGGGTTTGGGTTAGATTAGGGGTATGTGGGTGGTGGGTTGTAATGTTGGGGGGGGGGTATTGTATGTTTTTTTTTACAGGCAAAAGAGCTGAACTTCTTGGGGCATGCCCCGCAAAGGGCCCTGTTCAGGGCTGGTAAGGTAAAAGAGCTTTGAACTTTAGTAATTTATATTAGGGTATGGCATTTTTTTTATTTTGGGGGGCTTTGTTATTTTATTAGGGGGCTTAGAGTAGGTGTAATTAGTTTAAAATTGTTGTAATATATTTCTAATGTTTGTAAATATTTTTTTTATTTTTTGTAACTTAGTTCTTTTTTATTTTTTGTACTTTAGTTAGTGTATTTATTTGTATTTATTTGTAGGAATTGTATTTAATTTATTTATTGATAGTGTAGTGTTAGGTTTAATTGTAGGTAATTGTAGGTATTTTATTTAATTTATTTATTGATAGTGTAGTGTTAGGTTTAATTGTAACTTAGGTTAGGATTTATTTTACAGGTAAATTTGTAATTATTTTAACTATTTTAGCTATTAAATAGTTCTTAACTATTTAATAGCTATTGTACCTGGTTAAAATAAATACAAAGTTACCTGTAAAATAAATATTAATCCTAAAATAGCTATAATATCATTATAATTTATATTGTAGCTATATTAGGATTTATTTTACAGGTAAGTATTTAGCTTTAAATAGGAATAATTTATTTAATAAGAGTTAATTAATTTCGTTAGATTAAAATTATATTTAATTTAGGGGGGTGTTAGTGTTAGGGTTAGACTTAGCTTTAGGGGTTAATACATTTATTAGAATAGCGGTGAGCTCCAGTCGGCAGATTAGGGGTTAATAATTGAAGTTAGGTGTCGGCGATGTTAGGGAGGGCAGATTAGGGGTTAATACTATTTATTATAGGGTTAGTGTGGCGGATTAGGGGTTAATAACTTTATTATAATAGCGGTGCGGTCCGGTCGGCAGATTAGGGGTTAATAAGTGTAGGCAGGTGGAGGCGACGTTGTGGGGGGCAGATTAGGGGTTAATAAATATAATATAGGGGTCGGCGGTGTTAGGGGCAGCAGATTAGGGGTACATAGGGATAATGTAAGTAGCGGCGGTTTACGGAGCGGCAGATTAGGGGTTAAAAATAATATACAGGGGTCAGCGATAGCGGGGGCAGCAGAATAGGGGTTAATAAGTGTAAGGTTAGGGGTGTTTAGGTGCAGACGTAGGGAGTGGAAACAATGGGGCTGCGTTAGGAGCTGAACGCGGCTTTTTTGCAGGTGTTAGGTTTTTTTTTCAGCTCAAACAGCCCCATTGTTTCCTATGGGGGAATCGTGCACAAGCACGTTTTTGAGGCTGGCCGCGTCCGTAAGCAACTCTGGTATCGAGAGTTGAAGTTGCGTTAAATATGCTGTACGCTCCTTTTTTGGAGCCTAACGCAGCCATTCTGTGGACTCTCAATACCAGAGTTATTTTAAAGGTGCGGCCAGAAAAAAGCCAGCGTTAGATACGCGGGTCGTTACCGACAAAACTCTAAATCTAGCCGTAAGTAAATACAATACCTACAAATAACTACAATTAAATAAACTAACTAAAGTACAAAACATAAAAAAATATTTACAAACATTAGAAAAATATTACAACAATTTTAAACTAATTACACCTACTCTAAGCCCCCTAATAAAATAACAAAGACCCCCAAAATAAGAAAATGCCCTACCCTATTCTAAATTAAAAAAGTTCAAAGCTCTTTTACCTTACCAGCCCTGAAAAGGGCCATTTGCGGGGCATGCCCCAAATAATTCAGCTCTTTTGCCTGTAAAAAAAAACATACAATACCCCCCCAACATTACAACCCACCACCCACATACCCCTAATCTAACCCAAACCCCCCTTAAATAAACCTAACACTAAGCCCCTGAAGATCTTCCTAACTTATCTTCACCATGGCAGGTTCACCGATCCTTCCTCCGAAGTCTTGATCCAAGCCCAAGCGGGGGCTGGCGATCCATAATCCGGCTGAAGTCTTCTATCAAGCCGCGGCTGAAGAGGTCCAGAAGAGGCTCCAAAGTCTTCATCCTATCCGGGAAGAAGAGGAGATCCGGACCGGCAACCATCTTGATCCAAGCGGCATCTTCTATCTTCATCCGATGACGAACGGCTCCATCTTGAAGACCTCCAGCGCAGATCAATCTTCTTCTTCCGACGTCCAACTGAAGAATGAAGGTTCCTTTAAGGGACGTCATCCAAGATGGCGTCCCTCGAATTCCGATTGGCTGATAGGATTCTATCAGCCAATCGGAATTAAGGTAGGAAAATTCTGATTGGCTGTTAGGTTTAATTGTAGGTAATTGTAGGTAGTTTATTTAATTTATTTATTGATAGTGTAGTGTTAGGTTTAATTGTAACTTAGGTTAGGATTTATTTTACAGGTAATTTTGTAATTATTTTAACTATTTTAGCTATTAAATAGTTATTAACCATTTAATAGCTATTGTACCTGGTTAAAATAATTACAAAGTTGCCTGTAAAATAAATATTAATCCTAAAATAGCTACAATATAATTATTATTTATTTTGTAGCTATATTAGGGTTTATTTTACAGGTAAGTATTTAGCTTTAAATAGGAATAATTTATATAATAAGAGTTAATTTATTTCGTTAGATTTAAATTATATTTAACTTAGGGGGGTGTTAGGGTTAGACTTAGCTTTAGGGGTTAATCCATTTATTAGAGTAGCGGCGAGATCCGGTCGGCAGATTATGGGTTAATTATTGTAGGTAGCTGGCGGCGACGTTGTGAGGGGCAGATTAGGGGTTAATACATATAATATAGGGGTCGGCGGTGTTAGGGGCAGCAGATTAGGGGTACATAGCTATAATGTAGGTTGCGGTGGTGTACGGAGCGGCAGATTAGGGGTTAATAATAATATGCAGGGGTCAGCGATAGCAGGGGTGGCAGATTAGGGGTTAATAAATATAATATAGGGGTCGGCGGTGTTAGGGGCAGCAGATTAGGGGTACATAGCTATAATGTAGGTTGCGGCGGTGTACGGAGCGGCAGATTAGGGGTTAAAAAAATATGCAGGTGTCAGCGATAGCGGGGGCGGCAGATTAGGGGTTAATAAGTGTAAGGTTAGGGGTGTTTAGACTCGGGGTACATGTTAGGATGTTAGGTGCAGACTTAGAGAGTGTTTCCCCATAGAAAACAATGGGGCTGCGTTAGGAGCTGAACGCTGCATTTTTGCAGGTGTTAGGTTTTTTTTCAACTCAAATGGCCCCATTGTTTTCTATAGGGGAATCGTGCACGAGCACGTTTTTGAAGCTGGCCGCGTCCGTAAGCACCGCTGGAATTTAGAGTTGCAGTGGCGGTAAATATGGTCTACGCTCCCTTTTTGGAGCCTAACGCAGCCCTTCTGTGAACTCTAAATACCAGCGGTATTTAAAAGGTGCGGGGGGAAAAAAGCACGCGTAGCTAACGCACCCCTTTGGCCGCAGAACTCTAAATCTAGCCGTAAAACTTTACACTTATTTTGTTAATATTTAAACAACTAATGGAACTTTAAAAAATACATCTACATGTTATTCTCAGATTAATCTTTTCTTTAAATGCATCATTTTACCTAGCATTTATTTAGTGTTTAATGTCCCTTTAAAGAACTATTAAAGGGATACTAGACCCACATTTTTTATTTCATGATTCAGATAGAGCATACAATTTTAAGCAACTTTCTAATTTACTCCTATTATCATGTTTTCTTTGTTCTGTTGCTATCTTTATTTGAAAAATCAGGAATCTAAGCTAAGGAACCGGCCCATTTTTGGCTCAGGGCCCTGGATAACACTTGCTGATTGGTGGCTACATTTAGCAAGCAATTAGCAAGCACAACCCAGGTGCTGAACCAAAAATGGTCTGGCTCCTTAGCTTAGACTCCTGCTTTTTCAAATAAAGATAGCAAGAGAACGAATAGATAATAGGAGTAAATTAGAAAGTTGCTTAAAATCGCATGCTCTATCTGAATCATGAAAGAAACAATTTGGGTTTAGTATCCCTTAAAGTACAATAGGACTTCATTTATAATCAAATGTATAATATAAATACAGTGCAATAGCACTTACTCTGAATTTCAAAGGAGCTGTAGATTATCTGACACATTTAAAAATTTGCTTCCATTTCCTGTCTTTTGTATCATGTGACAGCCATCAGCGAATCAAATTTTCATATGTATACACTATCAACTTTTGTACGTTTTCAGTAAGAGCTGGTGTCTCAGAAAGCGTGTTTCAGAAGGACTGTGTACTATTTGACATTGAAAGTAAATTGAAAAGGTAAATTGCATGCACTTTTTTTAAATCTTTTTTTTGAGGTTATAAAACCTACAGAAAAAACAAGGTTACATAGTAAACTTTAACATAGTTAGGAGCTAGCATACTGATATGACATTCAGTATTGTCCATCTTATATACCAAAGTCTAAACATGAGATATCAAACTTTGTAAAGCATGAGCAGCAGATTAACAGAAGATTCTAATATTATACTTCTTGTATTTTATACAAGATATAACAATTTAGGGCATATCAGCTCTGTATATAAGTAACCAAAAGATAAGGTCCATATCAAACCTCTTTTACACTTGCATCAACTATTTCCCATTTATAATTGACAGCCACTCTCGGACCATTAATGTTAAAAATATGAGTAGTTGGGAATAGTATTACAAAATATTACTTAACTGACTGAAACTACAAGAAATAAGTATGTAGTAGTAGTATTGTAGTATAGCATATAGGGGAAATGGGAATATTGTTGTTAAATTAACATCCAAAATAATGATTTAGGAATATAGGTCATAGGATACATTTTGCCATGTTTACCAATGTTAGTATATTCTAGGTTTCAATATCATTATTATATCAGCAGTAATCTCCAGTAAAATGTTGGAGTACTTATCTCAGCAGTTGCCAACCAATTATACATAATAATATATTTATTAAAAATCAATATTTATTCCATAATTCTTGATTAGTTATCTTTATAGACACCTTGAATTATATTTATGTAAAAACTACATTATGAATCAATTATACAAGCTTATTCTATTACAATTTTCTGTACAAAGCAGATCATAAAATATATCTCTAAAAATTAAACTTACTCACAATTAGTTGCTCATTAAGATGCCACAAAGGAGAATATCAGAACAGTTTATAATTAGCCAACAACTCTAATACTGAACTTATAACCATCAGAGAAATTGTAAGTTATTAACACAATAACCAATTTATATGCAATTTCTAAGAGATTTCACAATAAGTAAGACTGTTGTATAAATATAAAAGTACAAATTCTTTACTAGCAAATAAAATTATTTAGCATCAATATGACTAGTTCTAAACTACGCAGGACTATGAATATAAACTTAAAATACCAAATATCCCTTTAAATCACCAGCTTCAATTAACTGTAGCAACAATAAATGTATTTATTTTAAAATATTAAATTATAACCATTGCCATACATTACCACAAAACCAGATGAGAGTTCAGCTTTTCAGATTAATCCAGTTCACTGTCATAAATAAGAAAGGTATTTGCAATTTAGAGAATAAAAGGTTTAGGGCCAATGTTGCTTTCTGTAAACCAAGGCAGCAAGATAAGTCAGAGACTTAAAATTTAGCAGCATGTCCCTTTTTTAGTGATGTCGCGAACCTAAAAATTTTGAACTTCCCCAAAAGTTTGCGAACCGGCGAACCGGGCGAACCGCCATTGACTTCAATGGGCAGGCGAATTTTAAAACCCACAGGGACTCTTTCTGGCCACAATAGTGATGGAAAAGTTGTTTCAAGGGGACTAACACCTGGACTGTTGCATGCCGGAGGGGGATCCATGGCAAAACTCCCATGGAAAATTACATAGTTGATGCAGAGTCTGGTTTTAAGCCATAAAGGGCATAAATCACCTAACATTCCTAAATTGTTTGGAATAACGTGCTTTAAAACATAAGGTATGATGTTGTATCGATCAGGTAGTGTAACCCCAGTGCCACTGGGGTGACACTGTGCCCTGGCAGGCAGGCCCTGAAACGCACACGTGTGAAGGAAACTGACTGCTATTATTTAACACAGTCAAAAAAGTGTTGTTTTTTTTAAATCTACACTACTGTTACACCAGATATGAGTTGCACTGGGGTGACACTGTGCCCTGGCAGGCAGGCACTGAAACGCACACGTGTGAAGGAAACTGACTGCTATTATTTAACACAGTCAAAAAAGTGATGTTTTTTTAAATCTACACTACTGTTACACCAGATATGAGTTGCACTGGGGTGACACTGTGCCCTGGCAGGCAGGCCCTGAAACGCACACGTGTGAAGGAAACTGACTGCTATTATTTAACACAGTCAAAAAAAGTGTTTGTTTTTTTAAATCTACACTACTGTTACACCAGATATGAGTTGCACTGGGGTGACACTGTGCCCTGGCAGGCAGGCACTTAAACACACACGTGTGAAGGAAACTGAATGCTATTATTTAACACAGTCAAAAAAGTGTTTTTTTTTTTTAAATCTACACTACTGTTACACCAGATATGAGTTGCACTGGGGTGACACTGTGCCCTGGCAGGCAGGCCCTGAAACGCACACGTGTGAAGGAAAATGACTGCTATTATTTAACACAGTCCAAAAAGTGTTTTTTTTTTTTAAATCTACACTACTGTTACACCAGATATGAGTGGTGGCGCTGGGGTGACACTGTGCCCTTGCAGGCAGGCCCTGAAACGCACACGTGTGAAGGAAACTGACTGCTATTATTTAACACTGTCAAAAAAGTTTTGTTTTTTTAAATCTACACTACTGTTACACCAGATATGAGTGGTGGCACTGGGCAAGTGGGCACAGTATACGCTGTGAGCCTGACACACACGCTGGCAGGCAGGCAACTGAAATTAGATTACACAGGAAAAAAAAAAAGCAGACTGATGTTCTAGCCCTAAAAATGCCTTTTTGGGGTGCTGTCCTTACAGCAGAGATTAGATGAGTCCTTCAGGACTGTAGTGGACACTGAATACACTAGCCTAGCTATCAATTTCCCTATTAAATCAGCAGCAGCTACACTGTCCCTCCTCTCACTAAGAATGCAGCTTCCAAATGAATCTAAAATGGATGCTGTCCAGGAGGTAGGAGGGTCTGGGAGGGAGTGTCTGCTGCTGATTGGCTGGAATGTGTCTTCTGACTGTGAGGTACAGGGTCAAAGTATTACTCAATGATGACGAATAGGGGGCGGATCGAACATCGCATATGTTCGCCCGCCGTGGCAAACGTGAACATGCTATGTTTGCCGGGAACTATTCGCCGGTGAACTATTCACGACATCACTACCCTTTTTTTTTCTGTGCATCAGACTTTATCAAGTGATAAGGTCTACCTCTATTCTCTAATCATTGGGGAAAACCAGGATACGCCCCATTTGATGTTTGTCTCTGATAGGCCCTCGAAGCTGAACATCTCATTGGCTTACTGGGAATGTATGGGTTTTAACAGTCAACCCGTTTGGCTGTTATACAAGTTTTTGTCCATTAGGAGGCAGCAGACATAGATATGCAGTTTCATTATCAATACTGCTAACAGTTTACTATATATCTTTTAATTTTTAAATGTATATTTAATATACTCACTATTTCTTATATCAGCAGACAAATATGTCCAATATGTATGGGATTATTTAATACTATTTAATCTGAGTATTTCATACTAAACATGAGTATACTACTTATATGGCACTAAAAATGATATTAATACTTTCAGCATGGATCTAATTAATATTTTCTCAGTTTACAATTTCCATCTTAATATCACATACATACCTTGTGAGTGGCAGTCTGATGTAACTTCATATAGCTATATTTACATTTGATTATTATCCCATATTAATATAAATATTGCAAATCTGTGGATATTATTTTAATATTTAGTGTATACACTATATGATATGATTCAGGGCACACATTATATAGGCATTCATTTATTAGTATCTACTAGTCCTATCTGAAACCTAGTTTGTATATCAGATACCTGGAAAACAAAAGAATGTTATTTATTTTGAAATAAATTGGACATTTTAAATTGACCATTTAGCTACTTACTCAATTCATCAGATACTTATCTACTATGCTACTGTTAGGCATTTCTCTCAGATCTACAAATATATATTTATAAAATACTGAGGTACACCATAACTGAAAATTTGACATAAGTTGAACTTTAAAATCTCAATTTTGATGCTTTCAACTTCCCCATATCACCAAGGGCATTTGGAGCTTCAACGTCTGGGATTTGTGTATTTGGAACTCAGCGCACGCCAATTTGCACTGAGATAATAGATATTTAAATTGTTGGTCATCCTAGAAAGGTATCTCAAATTGTAGACCTTTCGGCTGCTTATCCACAAGGGTTCCTGTTATCTAAGTAATTAAGTTCTTAATTAATTTAGATATATTTCAATCTGGGAAGACTTTACAACAAAATTCTTTAGAATTTACCTCTCTTCTGAGACCATGATCTCTTGAAATGTGACATTATCACTTATAGCTTGGGACAAATGTTTGTTCTTTAGAAGTCCTGTCTAGTGAAACTCTGAACAGCAGGAGGTTTGAGTAAACATATTTTCTTTCATGTGTACTGGAGACATGCCAGGCTTGTAATGTGTCTCTGACAACAGAAAGGGGGGGGGTCGACATCACCCAATTCAATGTAGTCAACAATGTTGTATCATGCAGCAATAAAATTGATATCAATAGCTTCCTATATGAATGAAATAATCAATATGATATCTGTGCACATAGCTTTCAATGATATCTCACCTTTAATATGACACCAAGTAAACTATATCGGGCGGGGGCGGAGTTAGCGGTAGAGAGTTAGGGATATTTTGGAATAGCAGTAAAGTGGAAACACAGAACTTATTCAATTGCTTAAAGGGATAGTCTAGTCAAAATTAAACTTTCATGATTCAGATAGAGCATGCAATTTTAAGCAGCTTTCTAATTTACTCCTATTATCAATTTTTCTTTGTTCTCTTGCTATCTTTATTTGAAAAAGCAAGTATGTAAGCATATAAACCAGCCCATTTTTGGCTCAGCACCTGGCTAGCACTTTCTGATTGGTCTCTAAATGTAGCCACCAATCAGCAAGCGTTACCCAGGTGCTGAACCAAAAATAGGCCGGCTCCTATGCTTACATTCCAATAAAGATAGCAAGAGAACAAAGAAAAACTGATAATAGGAGTAAATTAGAAAGTTGCTTAAAATTGCTGCTCTATCTGAATCATGAAAGTTTTATTTTGACTAGACTATTCCTTTAATAGTAATAATAATACTCCCCTTATGTAGTTAACTCACAAACAGTAATCTCCCCCATTGTTCCAAACTAAGGACTACATCTAGGCCCCCTGAATATACATACAAAACTTAAGGGGGTATAAAATAAATACTTGGGTGCTAATAAAAATAGTATAGTACCAATTCATGAGTTAGACATTAAGTCATTAAGAACACAATAAGGGGAACAAAATACCACCATATATATATGTGATTATTTTTTTATTATTATTACATTTTTAATGAACAGTATAAAGAAGATATAAAGCAAATCTACAAATTAAAATATAACAAGATGTGCAAGTGCATTCAATAATTGTGTAAAGACGTTATCTAGTTCAAAATATTGTATCAAGTATATAATAAAATCATGCATGTTTAATAAAGGAATAGTTGATATATATATATATATATATATATATATATATATATATATATATATATATATATATATATATATATATATATATATATATATATAAAACATAATTTATGTAAGAACTTACCTGATAAATTAATTTCTTTCATATTGGCAAGAGTCCATGAGCTAGTGACGTATTATTATTATTATTATCGGTTATTTGTAGAGCGCCAACAGATTCCGCAGCGCTACGTATGGGATATACAATCCTACCAGGAGGGGCAAAGTTTCCCAAACCTCAAAATGCCTATAAATACACCCCTCACCACACCCACAATTCAGTTTAACAAATAGCCAAGAAGTGGGGTGATAAAGAAAGGAGTAAAAAGCATCAACAATGGAATTTGGAAATAATTGTGCTTTATACAAAAAAATCATAACCACCAAAAAACGGGTGGGCCTCATGGACTCTTGCCAATATGAAAGAAATGAATTTATCAGGTAAGTTCTTACATAAATTATGTTTTCATTCATGTAATTGGCAAGAGTCCATGAGCTAGTGACGTATGGGATAGCAATACCCATGATGTGGAACTTCCACGCAAGAGTCACTAGAGAGGGAGGGACAAAATAAAAACAGCCATTTTGCTGAAAAAATAAATCCACAACCCAAATATAAGTTTATTCTCAAAAAATAAAAATAAAAACTTAAATCATAAGCAGAAGAATCAAACTGAAACAGCTGCCTGAAGAACTTTCCTACCAAAAACTGCTTCCGAAGAAGCAAATACATCAAAATAGTAGAATTTAGTAAATGTATGCAAAAAAGACCAAGTTGCTGCTTTGCAAATCTGATCAACTGAAGCTTCATTCTTAAAAGCCCAAGAAGTGGAAACTGATCTAGTAGAATGAGCTGTAACTCTCTGAGGCAGGGCTTTACCCAACTCCAAATAAGCTTGATGAATCAAAAGCTTTAACCACGATGCCAAAGAAACGGCAGAAGCCTTCTGACCTTTCCTGGAACAAGAAAAGATAACAAATAGACTGGAAGTCTTCCTGAAATCTTTAGTGGCTTCAACATAATATTTCAGAGCTCTCACCACATCCAAAGAATGTAAAAATCTCTCCAAAGAATTCTTAGGATTAGGACACAAAGAAGGGACAACAATTTCTCTATTAATGTTGTTAAAATTCACAACCTTAGGTAAGAATTTAAATGAAGTCCGCAAAACTGCCTTATCCTGATGAAAAATCAGAAAAGGAGATTCACAAGAGAGAGCAGATAATTCAGAAACTCTTCTAGCAGAAGAGATGGCCAAATGGAGCAACACTTTCCAAGAAAGTAGTTTAATGTCCAAAGAATGCATAGGCTCAAATAGAGGAGCCTATAAAGCTTTCAAAAACAAATTAAGACTCCTAGGAGGAGAGATTGATTTAATGACAGGCTTGATACGGACCAAAGCCTGTACAAAACAATGAATATCAGGAAGTTTAGCAATTTTCCTGTGGACTAAAACAGAAAGAGCAGAGATTTGTCCTTTCAAGGAACTTGCAGACAAACCTTTATCCAAACCATCCTGAAGAAACTGTAAAATTCTAGGAATTCTAAAAGAATGCCAAGAGAATTTATGAGAACACCATGAAATGTAAGTCTTCCAAACTCGATAATAAATCTTTCTAGAAACAGATTTATGAGCCTGCAACATAGTATTAATCACTGAGTCAGAGAAACCTCTATGACTAAGCACTAAGCGTTCAATTTCCATACCTTCAAATTTAATGATTTGAGATCCTGATGGAAAAACGGACCTTGAGATAGAAGGTCTGACCTTAACGGAAGTGTCCAAGGTTGGCAACTTGACATCCGAACAAGATCCACATACCAAAACCTGTGAGGCCATGCTGGAGCCACCAGCAGCACAAACAATTGCTCCATGATGATTTTGGAGATCACTCTTGGAAGAAGAACTCGAGGCGGGAAAATATAAGCCGGTGGATAACTCCAAGGAAGTGTCAACGCATCCACTGCTTCCGCCTGAGGATCCCTGGACCTGGACAGGTACATGGGAAGTTTTTTGTTTAGATGAAAAGCCATCAGATCTATTTCTGGAAGCCCCCACATCTGAACAATTTGAGAAAACACATCTGGGTGGAGAGACCATTCTCCCAGATGTAAAGTCTGATGACTGAGATAATCCACTTCCCAATTGTCTATACCTGGGATATGAACCGCAGAAATTAGACAGGAGCTGGATTCTGCCCAAACAAGTATCCAAGATACTTCTTTCATAGCTTGAGGACTGTGAATCCCACCCTGATGATTGACATATGCAACAGTTGTTATATTGTCTCAAAACAAATGAACGGTTTTCTCTTCAACAGAAGCCAAAACTGAAGAGCCCTGAGAATTGAACAGAGTTTCAAAATATTGATTGGTAATCTCGCCTCTTGAGATTTCCAAACCCCTTGTGCTGTCAGAGATCCCCAAACAGCTCCCCAACCTGAAAGACTCACATCTGTTGTAATCACAGTCCAGGTTGGACAAACAAAAGAGGCCCCTAGAATTATACGATGGTGATCTAACCACCAAGTCAGAGAAAGTTGAACATTGGGATTTAAGGATATTAATTGTGATATCCTTGTATAATCCCTGCACCATTGATTCAGCATACAAAACTGGAGAGGTCTCATATGAAAACGAGCAAAGGGGATCGCATCCGATGCTGCAGTCATGAGACCTAAAACTTCCATGCACATAGCTACTGAAGGGAATGACTGAGACTGAAGGTTCCGACAGGCTGCAACCAATTTCAAACGTCTCTTGTCTGTTAGAGACAAAGTCATGGACACTGAATCTATCTGGAAACCTAAAAAGGTTACCTTTGTCTGAGGAATCAAAGAACTTTTTGGTAAATTGATCCTCCAACCATGTCTTTGAAGAAACAACACTAGTTGATTCACGTGAGATTCTGCAGAACGTAATGACTGAGCGAGTACCAAGATATCATCCAAATAAGGAAACACTGCAATACCCCACTCTCTGATTACAGAGAGTAGGGCACCGAGAACCTTTGAAAAGATTCTTGGAGCTGTCGCTAGGCCAAAAGGATGAGCAACAAATTGGTAATGCGTGTCTAGAAAAGAGAATCTCAGGAACTAATAGTGATCCGGATGAATCGGAATATGAAGATATGCATCCTGTAAGTCTATTGTGGACATATAATGTCCTTGCTGAACAAAAGACAGAATAGTCCTTATAGTCACCATCTTGAAAGTTGGTACTCTTACATATCGATTCAAAATCTTTAGATCCAAAACTGGTCTGAATGAATTTTCTTTCTTTGGGACAATGAATAGATTTGAATAAAACCCCAGCACCTGTTCCTGAAATGGAACTGGCATGATTACCCCTGATAACTCCAGGTCTGAAACACACTTTAGGAAAGCCTGAGCCTTTACTGAGTTCGCTGGAATGCGTGAGAGAAAAACTCTTCTCACAGGTGGTCTTACTCTGAAACCTATTCTGAGAGACAATACTCTGAATCCAATGATTTTGGACCGAACTGATCCAAACATCTTTGAAAATTTTTAATCTGCCCCCTACCAGATGAGCTGGAATGAGGGACTCACCTTCATGCAGACTTGGGGGCTGGCTTCGATCTCTTAAATTGCTTGGAGTTATTCCAGTTTGAGGAAGGCTTCCAATTGGAAACAGATTCCTTTGGGGAAGGATTAGATTTCTGTTCCTTATTATGTCGAAAGGAACGAAAACGGTTAGAAGCTTTAGATTTACCTTTAGGTTTTTTATCCTGAGGCAAAAAAACTCCCTTCCCCCCAGTGACAGTTGAAATAAATGAATCCAACTGAGAACCAAATAATGTATTACCTTGGAAAGAAAGAGAAAGCAATCTGGACTTAGATGTCATATCAGCATTCCAAGTTTTGAGCCACAAAGCTCTTCTAGCTAAAATCATATCTAACATCAATTTTGATGATATCAAAAATGGCATCACAAATGAAATTATTAGCATGTTGAATCAACTTAACAATGCTAGACAAATCATGATCCGATACTTGTTGCGCTAAAGTTTCCAACCAAAAAGTTGAAGCAGCTGCAACATCAGCCAAAGAAATTGCAGGTCTAAGAAGATGACCTGAATATAAATAAGCTTTCCTTAGATAAGATTCAAGTTTCCTATCTAAAGGATCTTTAAAAGAAGTACTATCATCCGTAGGAATAGTAGTGCGTTTAGCAAGAGTAGAGATAGCCCAATCAACTTTGGGGATCTTTTCCCAAAACTCCAATCTAACTGCTGGCAAAGAATACAATTTTTTAAACCTTGAAGAAGGAATAAAAGAAGTACCAGGCCTATTCCATTCTTTAGAAATCATATCAGAAATAGCATCAGGAACTGGAAAAACCTCTGGAATAACCACAGGAGGTTTATAAACAGAATTTAAACATTTACTAGTTTTAATATCAAGAGGACTGGTTTCCTCCATATCTAATGTAATCAACACTTCTTTTAATAAAGAACAAATATACTCCATTTTAAATAAATAAAAGGATTTGTCAGTGTCAATATCTGAGGCAGAATCTTCTGAATCAGATAGATCCTCATCAGAGAAGGATAAATCAGTATGTTGCCGGTCATTTGAAATTTCATCAACTCTATGAGAAGTTTTAAAATACCTTTTACGTTTATTAGAAGGTGGAATGGCAGACAAAGCCTTCTGAATAGAATCAGAAATAAATTATTTTAAATTTACAGGTATAGCGTGTGCATTAGATGTTGAGGGAACAGCAACAGGTAATGAACTACTACTGATGGATACATTTTCTGCATGTAAAAGTTTATCATGACAACTATTACAAACCACAGCTGGAGGTATAATTTCCACAAGTTTACAACAAATGCACTTAGCTTTGGTAGAACTACTATCAGGCAGCTGGGATCCAACAGTGAATTCTGAGACAGGATCAGATTAAGACATCTTGCAAATGTAAGAGACAAAAACAACATATAGAGCAAAATGATCAATTTCCTTATATGACAGTTTCAAGAATGGGAAAAATGCAAACAGCATAGCTCTCTGACATAGAAAAAGGCAAGAGGCAAATAGGAATGGGGTCTTAAATAATAAAAATATTTGGCGCCAAGTATGACGCACAACAAACAGAAAAATATTTTTTGCCGCCAAAAAACGTCCGGAAATGACACACTCGTGTCACAGATGACGCAACCTTGTGAAGGACACGGCATCAACTAAGTCGCCGGAAATGACGAATTTGTGTCAACGAACGTAACTTTGCGCCAAAAAATCTCGCGCCAAGAATGACGCAATAAACTTTGGCATTTTGCGCCCTCGCAAGCCTAATTCTGCCCAGGAATTTAAAAGACAGTCAATTTGAAAAAGAGACTATACCCCAGGTAAGATATAAATTTTCATAAAAAAGCATTTCCCAGATAGGAAACTGACAGTCTGCAAAAAGGAAATATACTGAAAACCTGAATCATGGCAAATATAAGTACAATACATATATTTATTCAAATTGGATAGGTGTTTATCTGGCAATGCAATTGTCTTATAAGAAAAGTCCGCTTGCATATATCCTGTGTATAGTGTGAACATTTATCTTGCAGACTTTGCTTATATCACATGTGTGACTAAATAGTATAACGTATCACAAGTGTGTACAAGTCGTTTAGTGCGAAAGGAATTGAAGACGGCTTACCAGTTTTAATAAAATAAATCTAACTTAAGGTTAACATCTATCATAATACTTTTTGTTAAAAGTGTTAATGTCTTGATAAAAACTGATTGTACCTATGTCCAAATCTTTTCAGTTTTAACTAAGGAATTGTTTAAGCATTTTTGAATGTTCTTTTGAAAAAAATTGTATATAACATGATGGAAGGGAGTCATGAGATTGATTAAAATTGGTGCATGAAATTGACTCCCTTCTGATAAATAGTTCTAAGAATGTGATGAGAATTAGCTCTGATGAAACGCCTTGTGGGCATGAAACATGTCAGCTGAGGACGCCAGGTACATTGAGTACTCCATGTATGTGTGCTGTGCCTTGTGATATCCCACAGTGGATTTATTTTTTTACAATGTTTGTATAAAATAATAAAGACTCTCCTTTAATCTACTAAGTAGCATCAGCACCCTTTGTTTCAACCATTCAAAAACTGCCCAACAGAGAAAAAATTGCAATACATATATTTAGAACTTTATATAAATACATAAATTGCCAAACCATAGTTGAGAGTGTCTTAAGTAATGAAAACATACTTACCAAAAGACACCCATCCACATATAGCAGATAACCAAACCAGTACTGAAACGGTTATCAGTAGAGGTAATGGAATATGAGAGTATATCGTCGATCTGAATAAGGGAGGTAGGAGATGAATCTCTACGACCGGTAACAGAGAACCTATGAAATAGATCCCCAAGAGGAAAACCATTGCATTCAATAGGTGATACTCTCTTCACATCCCTCTGGCATTAACTGTACTCTGAGAGGAATCAGGCTTCAAAAATGCTGAGAAGCGCATATCAACGTAGAAATCTTAGCACAAACTTACTTCTCCACCTCCATAGGAGGCAAAGTTTGTAAAACTGAATTGTGGGTGTGGTGAGGGGTGTATTTATAGGCATTTTGAGGTTTGGGAAATTTTGCCCCTCCTGGTAGGAATGTATATCCCATACGTCACTAGCCCATGGACTCATGCCAATTACATGAAAGAAATATATATATATAATGTTGCAAAAGTGCACCCTCACCTTCAAACTCACTATGTCAGGGTGCCAGCAGTTGAATATGTAAGCAATAAAGAAGGCATTCACTGATCTTTCAGTCTGAGGCAGGGGAGTGTCCCCCCAAAACGTGACAAATAATTAAACCACAATTTCTTTTAAAGACCAGTGAGTGCCTTCTTTATTGCATATATATATATATATATATATATATATATATATATATATATATATATATATATATATATATATATATATATATATATAATGTAATTTTCCCTATGGTTCTTGCACCCAGACCTGTCTGGGGTTAACTGCTAGTGACTCTGGGGACAGCACAGCTTCCTGTGAGTGCCAGTGGCACCCAGGGCTGAGCATGTTGCAGGGTCATAGGTATGAGAGTGCAGTTCCCTTCCATGTTTTATATATATATATATATATATATATATATATATATATATATATATATATATATATATATATATATATATATATATATATATAAAAATAGGTTATTAAATTAAGATAATGGTAAAAATCTTCAAATGTGACAATTTTGTAGAGTTGAAAAAATGGTCTATAATGTGGAATACTCCATATCACATAGCCTGATGTAAAGATGAGTTCTACATATAGGACAATAAAGAAATGTTCTAAGTCTGCCATTCAAGGGATATTGTACTCATACTATTTCAATCATCAATGTGAAAGTGCAACATTTAACTCTTTTTATGTACGTTATGACACATGGTCATCACCCCCACAATACTTTCAGCACAGATGACAACAACAGGTCGTCCTTCTGGGGGGGGGGCGGCATTCAGAGCTAATTGCGCCTCCCGCGTGCTTACTGGGCACTACACTGTGGCTAACTGACCCTGCATTGCCAGGGGAATCTGGGAATGCAGGTAATGCCAGCACGCATAGGCATGATGTCACCAAGCCCCAGAAACCCAGAAGAGACATGAAACTCAACATTTTTCTTTCATGATTCAGATAGAACATACATTTTTAAACAATTTTCCAATTTACCTATAGTATCAATTTTGTTTAATTCTCTTAGAATCCTTTATTGAAGGAACAGCAATGCACTACTGGGAGCTAGCTGAACACATCAGTAAGCCAATGACAAGAGGTATATATGTGCAGCCACCAATCAGCAGCTAACTCCAAGCTCCTGAGCCTACCTAGGTATGATTTTCAACAAAGGATACTATAGGAACCAAGCAAATTACATTGAAGAAGGAAACTGGAAAGTTTTTTAAAATTGAATGTTCTATCTGAATCATAAAAGAAAAACTGTGTTTCATGAACTTTTAACTCCATAATGACCAGCGACGTACCCCTGGTCTTTCAATGGGGCTGTCTTTTTTAAATAGCGCGGTCTGTGCTTTTCTACCAAGCCTGCAGGAGGCAAGACCCACGCTATGAAGCGCATGCACACATGCATGAAATGCGTCAGGAAATAGCTAGCACCTTACTGTTCTTTAAGGCTTGGTTCCAATAAATTAATGGACTTATACTTTTGGAACTAATTGTTTGTTTCTTCTTCACCACGCTATTATAACCAGACAATCCCTTAACAACCAGTGACGTACAAGGTACTTCGAGGTTGTTAAGGGTGCTGGATGGGGTGTATTTAAAAATCAGGTCAGTCCAAGAGAACTTCTATTAACAAAATGTGCACAGTCTTCTTTTATTCACACTTTTTGAGTCACCCGTTCCTACTGAGAATGTGCAAGAATTCACAGAATATACAGTGGATATAAAAAGTCTACACAACCCTATTTAAATGTCAGGTTTCTGTGATGTAAAAAAAATGAGACAAAGATAAATTATTTCAGAACTTTTTCCACCTTTAATGTGACCTATAAACTGTACAACTTGATTGAAAAACAAACTGAAACTTCTAGGTGGAGGGAAGTAAAAATAAAAAAATAAAATAACATAAAACTGGGGATGTAGCTGTGTTTAGAATTGAGCAATCACATTCAAAATCATGTTAAATAGGAGTCAGCATACACCTGACATCATTTAAAGTGCCTCTGATTAACCCCAAATAAAGTTCAGCTGTTTTAGTAGGTCTTTCCTGACATTTTCTTAGTCACAACCTACAGTAAAAGCCATGGTTCGCAGAGAGCTTCCAAAGCATCAGAGGGATCTCATTGTTAAAAGATATCAGTCAGGAGAACGGTACAAAAGAATTTCCAAGGCATTAGATATACCATGGAACACAGTGAAGACAGTCATCATCAAGTGGAGAAAATATGGCGCAACAGTGACATTACCAAGAACTGGAAATCCCTCCAAAATTGATGAAAAGACGAGAAGAAAAATGGTCTGGGAGGCTGCCAAGAGGCCTACAGCACCATTAAAGGAGCTGCAGGAATATCTGGCAAGTACTGGCTATGTGGTGCATGTGACAACAATCGACCGCATTCTTCATATGGCTGGGCTATGGGGTAGAGTTAGGGTTGCCACCTCAGCCATGTTTTCCTGGACACTTATGAGTTACACATGCTGCAGGGTGTGAAGAGAGGAACATGAATAGTGCTGTTCATCAGCACTATTCATGTAATGTCCAGAGACACAATACATGTTCCGTCCTGCTTACCCTGCAGCATGTGTAACTCATAAGTGTCCAGGAAAACATGGCTTAGGTGGCAACCCTAGGTAGAGTGGCAAGTCGAAAGCTTTTTCTTATGAAAAAAAACATCCAAGCCAAGCTAAAATTTGCAAAAACACATCTGATGTCTCCCAAAAGCATATCGCAAAAGGTGTTCTGGTTTGATGAAACCAAGATTAAACTTTTTGGCCATAATTCCAAAAGATATGTTCGGTGCAAAAACAACACTGCATATAACCAAAAGAATACCATACCCACAGTGAAGCATTTTGGTGGCAGCATCATGCTTTGGGTCTGTTTTTGTTCAGCTGGAACTGGGACCTTAGTCAAGGTAGAGGGAATTATGAACAGTTCCAAATACCAGACAATATTGTCACAAAACCTTCAGGCTTCTGCTAGAAAGCTGAACATGAAGAGGAACTTCATCTTTCAGCATGACAACACCCCAAAGCATACATCCAAATCAACAAAGGAATGGCTTCACCAGAAGAAGATTAAAGTTTTGGAATGGCCCAGTCAGAGCCCAGACCTGAATCCAATCGAAAATCTATGGGGTGATCTTAATTGGGCTGTGCACAAGAGATGCCCTCACAATCTGACAGATTTGGAGTGTTTTGCAAAGAAAAGTGGGCAAATCTTGCCAAGTCAAAATGTGCCATGCTGATAGACTCATACCCAAAAAGACTGAGTGCTGTAATAAAATCAAAGGGTGCTTCAACAAAGTATTAGTTTAAGGGTGTGCACAATTATGCAACCATATGTTTTTAGTTTTTTATTTCTACTTTCCTCCACCTAAAAGATTTTAGTTTGTTTTTCAATTGAGTTGTACAGTTTATAGGTCACATTAAAGGTGGAAACAGTTCTGAAATGATTTAGCTTTGTCTCATTTTTTTACATCACAGAACCATGACATTTTAACAGGGGTGTGTAGACTTTTTATAACCACTGTATGTATATGCATTTGTGAGTGGCTGATGGCTGTCACATGATACAGGATGAGTGGAAATAGACATAACTAAAATTTGTTAGAAAAAAAATCTACTATTCATTTGAAGTTGAGACTAAGTGCTATTGCATTATCTTGTTATCATGCATGTGTTAATTATGCACATTTACTTTATTTACTAGACCTTTAAATGTATGCAGCATCTAAATACACCAAAACAGCTCAGCACAGGAGTGGAAATGGCTTAGCAGGGTTAAACATGGTGAAACTCCTTTTGTCTGAAAACATGAAGTAAATTATGTTTAAATCTAAATGGAAACTGATACAGCAGTATCAGTTGTGCACTTCCTGCTTATGCTCATTGGCTAATCATGAACATTTGTACCCAACAGCCATTAGGTTATTGATTTCAGCCAATAAGCGTTAGCAGATGCCCCTTTAAAAGGATATGAAACAGTACTTCATTACTAAAAAAATATGTTAAAGTGATGGTAAACTTGGTTATTTGCAAATTACATATTTAGATTAGTTTATATAATAAGTATTAAACCGCATTATCAATTCATTATTTTTTCATGTATTTTAATGTCAATTTTAATACATTATCAAAACCTTGTTGCGCCGCATCTCTCTGCCTCACTCCGCCCCTCTTAGATGTTTCACTGAATATTGTCTGCGTTGATCTGGTCTCCACCCTCTCTACACGTCAGAGGGTTTACTCGCTCAATGTTAGGATTGCTTGGATTGTGCGTTAATGTGCATGCGCAAATCCAATTGCATTGAATACACACTAGCCTAGACCACGGAGCTCAGATAGATTGCTTACTACACACTAGCCCAGACCGTGAGAGCTCAAAGAGGCTGCTTACTGCAAACTAGCCTAGAAAGTGGGAGTTCAGAAAGGCTGCTTACCACACACTAGCCTAGACCGTGGAAGGGCAGAGAGGCTGCATACTGCACACTAGCCTAGACTGCGGGAGCTCAGAGAGGCTGCTTACTGCACACTAGCATAGACCATGGGAGCTCAGAGAGGCTGCTTACTGCACACTAGCCTACACCGCGGGAGCTCAGAGAGGCTGCTTACTGCATACTAGCCTACACCACGGGAGCTCAGAGAGGCTGCATACTAGCCTAGACCCCAGGAGCTATGAGAGGCTGCTTACTACACACTAGCCTAGACCGCGGGAGCTCAGAGAGGCAGCATATTGCACACTAGCCTAACACGGGAGCTCAGAGAGACTGCTTACTGCACACTAGCCTAGACTGTGGGAGCTCAGAGAGACTGCTTACTGCACACTAGCCTAGACAGCGGGAGCTCAGAGAGACTGCTTACTGCCCACTAGCTTAGAACGCGGGAGCTCAGAGAGGCTGCATACTGCACACTAGCCTAGACCACGGGAGCTCAGAGAGGCTGCATACTGCACACTAGCCTAGACTGTGGGAGCTGAAAGAGGCTGCTTATTGCACACTAGCCTAGACCGTGGGAGCTCAGAGAGGTTGCCTACGGCACACTAGCCTAGACCGTGGGAGCTCAGAGAGGCTGCTTACTGCAAACTATTATAGACCACGGGAGCTCAGAGAGGCTGCTTACTGCATACTAACCTACACCGTGGGAGCTCAGAGTGGCTGCATACTAGCCTAGACCCCGGGAGCTAAGAGAGGCTGTTAACTGCACACTAGCCTAGACTGTGGGAGCTCAGAGAGGCAGCATACTGCACACTAGCCTAACACGGGAGCTCAGAGAGGCTGCTTACTGCACACTAGCCTAGACCGCGGGAGCTCAGAGAAGCTACATACTGCAGACTAGCCTAGACCACAGGAGATCAAAGAGGCAACACACAGCACACTAGCGTAGACCGTGGAAGCTCAGAGAGGCTGCTTAATGCACACTAGCCTAGACCACGGGAGCTCAAAGAGGCTACTTACTGCACACTAGCCTAGACCACGGAGGTTAGAGATATTGCTTACTGCACACTAGCCTAGACCGTGGAAGCTCAAAGAGGCTGCTTACTGCTCACTAGCCTAGACTGCGGGAGCTCATAGAGGCTGCTTACTGCACACTAGCGTAGACGGTGGGAGCTCAGAGAGGCTGCTTAGTGCACACTAGCCTAGATGGTGGGAGGGCAGAGAGGCTGCATACTGCACACTAGCCTAGACCACGGGAGCTCAGAGAGGCTGCTTACTGCAAACTAGCATAGACCATGGGAGTTTAGAGAGGCTGCTTACTGAACACTAGCCTAGACCACGGGAGCTCAGAGAGGCTGCTTACTGCAAACTAGACAGGTGTGTAATTCTCAAGGATACATTTATTGAGAATATACAGATAAAAACATGCAAATATTGCTTTGGTCTTGACGGTCTCCTTCGAGGTCCCTTTGCCGAGATTCTACTTATCCCATTGGCTCCTCTGTTGGGTTCCGCTCTGACGCTGTCCGTTGAGTGATGTCTGCTTCCAGCATTCCGAGTTCACGCTTGTCTGACGGGCGACTTTTGGTTCCGTCCTGCTTGTTTGGGTACACGTCTGTACCGCCACTCTTGTGAGTATTACTCTGTGGGGGGGTACCTGTCTGCTCTACCATCCATCTGCTGTTGCAGACGATACTTGTCCCATGAGGCGCCTCTTCTATCTGTCTCCTACAGGTTTCCCGATGTCATTCCTATGCTTCTAAGAGAGCTGCCTGGTCCGTTGTTGATTCTGCGGAATCTGTTACCTTTTCCGACGCTGTGATCATCTGCGCACTTCCATAGAGACTTCTTTGCTCTTATCCACCAGTTACTGCAAACTAGCATAGACCGTGGGAGCTCAGAGAGGCTGCATACTAGCCTAGACCCCAGGAGCTAAGAGAGGCTGCTTACTGCACACTAGCCTAACACAAGAGATCAGAGAGGCTGCTTACTGCACACTAGCCTAGACCGTGGGAGCTCAGAGAGACTGCTTACTGCACACTATCCGAGACCGCGGGAGCTCAGAGAGGCTGCTTACTGCACACTAACCGAGACCGCGGGAGCTCAGAGAGGCTGCTTACTGCACACTAGCTTAGACCGCGGGAGCCCAAAGAGGCTGCTTACTGCACACTAGCCTAGACTGCGGGAGCTCAGAGAGGCTGCTTACTGCACACTAGCCTAGACCGCGGGAGCTCATAGAGGCTGCTTACTGCACACTAGCCTAGACAGCAGGAGCTCAGAGAGGCTGCTTACTACACACTAGCCAAGACTATGGGAGCTCAGAGAGGCTGCTTACTGCACACTAGCCTAGACCACGGGAGCTCAGAGAGGCTGCATACTGCACACTAGCCTAGACCATGGGAGCTCAAAGAGGCTGCACTGCACACTAGTCTAGACCGCGGGAGCTCAGAGAGGCAGCATATTGCACACTAGCCTAGCACGGGAGCTCAAAGAGGCTGCTAACTGCACACTAGCCTAGACTGCGGGAGCTCAGAGAGACTGTTTACTGCACACTAACCTACACCGCGGGAGCTCAGAGAGGCTGCTTACTGCACACTAGCCTAGACTGCGGGAACCCAGAGAGGCTGCTCACTGCACACTAGCCTAGACTGTGGGAGCTCAGCGAGGCTGCTTACTGCACACTAGCCTAGACCGTGGGAGCTCAGAGAAGCTGCTTACTGCACACTAGCCTAGACAGCGGGAGCTCAGAGAGGCTGCTTACTGCACGCTAGCATAGACCGTGGGAGCTTAGAGAGGATGTTTACTGCACACTAGCCTAGACTGCGGGAGCTCAGAGAGGCAGAATACTGCACACTAGCCTAGACCGTGGAAGCTCAGAGAGGCTGCTAACTGCACACTAGCCTAGACCGTGGGAGCTCAGAGAGGCTGCTAACTGCACACTAGCCTAGACCGCAGGAGCTCAGAGAAGCTACATACTGCACACTAGCCTAGACTGCAGGAGCTCAGAGAGGCTACTTACTGCAAACTAGCAGACCATGGGAGCTCAGAGAGGCTGCACACTAGCCTAGACCGCAGGAGCTCAGAGAGGCTGCTTACTGCACACTAGCCTAGACCGCGGGAGCTCAGAGAGGCTGCTTACTGCACACTAGCCTAGACCGCGGGAGCCCAGAGAGGCTGCTTACTGCACACTAGCCTTAGACCGTGGGAGTTCAGAAGCGCTGCTTACTGCACACTAGCCTAGACCGGAGGAGCTAAGACAGGCTGCTTACTGCACACTAGTCTAGACCGCGGGAGCTCAGAGATGCTGCATACTGCACACTAGCCTAGACCGCGAAAGCTCAGAGAAGCTGCATACTGTACACTAGCCTAGACCGTGGGAGATCAGACAGGCTGCTTACTGCACACTAGCCTAGACCGCAGGAGCTCAGAGAAGCTGCATACTGCACACTAGCCTAGACCGCGGGAGCTCAGAGAGGCAGAATACTGCACACTAGCCTAGACCGTGGGAGCTCAGAGAGGCTGCTTACTGCACACTAGCCTAGACCATGGGAGCTCAGAGAGGCAGCATACTGCACACTAGCCTAACACAAGAGATCAGAGAGGCTGCTTACTGCACACTAGCCTAGACCGTGGGAGCTCATAGAGACTGCTTACTGCACACTAGCCTAGACCGCGGGAGCTAAGAGAGGCTGCTTACTGCACACTAGCTTAGACTGCGGGAGCCCAGAGAGGCTGCTTACTGCACACTAGCCTAGACTGCGGGAGCTCAGAGAGGCTGCTTACTGCACACTAGCCTAGACCGCGGGAGCTCATAGAGGCTGCTTACTGCACACTAGCCTAGACAGCAGGAGCTCAGAGAGGCTGCTTACTACACACTAGCCAAGACTATGGGAGCTCAGAGAGACTGCTTACTGCACACTAGCCTAGACCACGGGAGCTCAGAGAGGCTGCATACTGCACACTAGCTTAGACCATGGGAGCGCAAAGAGGCTGCTTACTGCACACTAGCCTAGACCGCGGGAGCTCAGAGAGGCAGCATATTGCACACTAGCCTAACACGGGAGCTCAAAGAGGCTGCTAAGTGCACACTAGCCTAGACTGCGGGAGCTCAGAGAGACTGCTTACTGCACACTAGCCTACACCGTGGGAGCTCAGAGAGGCTGCTTACTGCACACTAGCCTAGACTGCGGGAACCCAGAGAGGCTGCTCACTGCCCACTAGCCTAGACTGTGGGAGCTCAGCAAGGCTGCTTACTGCACACTAGCCTAGACCGCGGGCGTTCAGAGAAGCTGCTTACTGCACACTAGCCTAGACAGCGGGAGCTGAGAGAGGCTGCTTACTGCACACTAGCATAGACCGTGGGAGCTTAGAGAGGATGTTTACTGCACACTAGCCTAGACCGCGGGAGCTCAGAGAGGCAGAATACTGCACACTAGCCTAGACCGTGGGAGCTCAGAGAGGCTGCTTACTGCACACTAGCCTAGACCGCAGGAGCTCAGAGAAGCTACATACTGCACACTAGCCTAGACTGCAGGAGCTCAGAGAGGCTGCTTACTGCAAACTAGCAGACTGTGGGAGCTCAGAGAGGCTGCTTATTGCACACTAGCCAAGACCGCAGGAGCTCAGAAAGGCTGCACACTAACCTAGACCATGGGAGCTCAGAGAGGCTGCTTACTGCACACTAGCCTAGACCGCGGGAGCTCAGAGAAAGGCTGCTTACTGCACACTAGCCTAGACCATCGGAGCTCAGAGAGGCTGCATACTGCACACTAGCCTTAGACCGTGGGAGCTCAGAAGCGCTGCTTACTGCACACTAGCCTAGACCGGAGGAGCTAAGACAGGCTGCTTACTGCACACTAGCCTAGACAGCGGGAGCTCAGAGATGCTGCATACTGCACACTAGCCTAGACCGCGGGAGCTCAGAGAGGCTGCATACTGTACACTAGCCTAGACCGCAGGAGCTCAGAGAGGCTGCATACTGCACACTAGCCTAGACTGTGGGAGCTCAAAGAGGCTGCTTATTGCACACTAGCCTAGACCGCGGGAGCTCAGAGAGGCAGAATACTGCACACTAGCCTAGACCGTGGGAGCTCAGAGAGGCTGCTTACTGCACACTAGCCTAGACCGCAGGAGCTCAGAGAAGCTACATACTGCACACTAGCCTAGACCACGGGAGATCAGAGAGGCAGCACACTGCACACTACTGTAGACCCTGGAAGCTCGGAGAGGCTGCTTACTGCACACTAGCCTAGACCTCGGAGCTCAGAGAGATTGCTTACTGCACACTAGCCTAGACCGAGGGAGCTCAAAGAGGATGCTTATTGCTCACTAGCTTAGACTGTGGGAGCTCAGAGAGGCTGCTTACTGCACACTAGCTTAGACAGTGGGAGCTCAGAGAGGCTACTTACTGCACACTAGCTTAGACCGTGGGAGGGCAGAGAGGCTGCATACTGCACACAAGCCTAGATCGCAGGAGCTCAGAGAGGTTGCTTACTGCAAACTAGCAGACCATGGGAGCTCAGAGAGGCTGCTTACTGCACACTAGCCTACACCGCGGGAGCTCAGAGAGGCTGCATACTGCACACTAGCCTAGACCGTGGGAGCTCAGAGAGGCTGCTTACTGCACACTAGCCTAGACTGCGGGAGCTCAGAGAGGCTGCATACTACACACTAGCCGAGACAGCAGGAGGTCAGAGAGGCTGCTTACTGCACACTAGCCTAGACCGCGGGAGCTCAGAGAGGCTGCCTACTGTACACTAGCCTAGACCGCGGGAGCTCATAGAGGCTGCTTACTGCAAACTATTATAGACCACGGGAGCTCAGAGAGGCTGCTTACTGCACACTAACCAACACTGCGGGAGCTCAGAGAGGATGCATACTAGCCTAGACCGCGGGAGCTAAGAGAGGCTGCTTACTGCACACTAGCCTAGACCGTGGGAGCTCAGAGAGGCAGCATACTGCACACTAGCCTAACACGGGAGCTCAGAGAGACTGCTTACTGCACACTAGCCTAGACCGCGGGAGCTCACAGAAACTGCATGCTGCACACTAGCCTAGACCGCAGGAGCTCAGAGAAGCTACATACTGCACACTAGCCTAGACCGTGGAAGCTCAGAGAGGCTGCTTACTGCACACTAGTTTAGACCGTGGGAGCTCAAAGAGGCTGCTTACTGCACACTAGCCTAGACCACGTAGCTTATAGAGATTGCTTACTGCACACTAGCCTAGACCGTGGGAGCTCAATGAGGCTGCTTACTAGCCTAGACTGCAGGAGCTCAGAGAGGCTGCATACTGCACACTAGCCTAGACCGTGGTAGCTCAGAGAGGCTGCTTACTGCACACTAGCCTAGACCGCAGGAGCTCAGAGAAGCTACATACTGCACACTAGCCTAGACCACGGGAGATCAGAGAGGCAGCACACTGCACACTAGTGTAGACCCTGGAAGCTCAGAGAGTCTGCTTACTGCACACTAGCCTAGACCTCGGAGCTCAGAGAGATTGCTTACTGTACACTAGCCTAGACCATGGGAGCTCAAAGAGGCTGCTTACTGCTCACTATCCTAGACTGCAGGAGCTCAGAGAGGCTGCACACTAGCCTAGACCATGGAAGCTCAGAGAGGCTGCTTACTGCAAACTAGCATAGACCATGTTTGCTCAGAGAGGCTGCAAACTAGCCTAGACCCCGGGAGCTAAGAGAGTCTGCTTACTGAACACTAGCCTAGACTGCGGGAGCTCAGAGAGGCTGCTTACTGCAAACTAGCATAGACCGTGGGAGCTCAGAGAGGCTGCAAACTAGCCTAGACCCCGGGAGCTAAGAGAGGGTGCTTACTGCACACTAGCCTAGACCGTGGGAGCTAAGAGAGTCTGCTTACAGAACACTAGCCTAGACCGCGGGAGTTCAGAGAGGCTGTTTACTGCAAACTAGCATAGACCGTGGGAGCTCAGAGAGGCTGCAAACTAGCCCAGACCCCAGGAGCTAAGAGAGGCTGCTTACTGCCCACTAGCCTAGACCGTGGGAGTTCAGAGAGGTTGCATACTGCACACTAGCCTAGACCGTGGGAGCTCAGACAGGCTGCTTACTGCACAATAGCCTAGACCGCAGGAGCTCAGAGAGGATGCATACTGCACACTAGCCTAGACCGTGGGAGCTCAAAGAGGCTGCTTACTGCACACTAGCCTAGACCGCGGGAGCTCAGAGAGGCTGCTTATTGCACACTAGCCGAGACAGCAGGAGCTCAAAGAGGCTGCATACTGCACACTAGCCTAAACCGCAGGAGGGCAGAGAGGCAGCATACTGTACACTAGCCTAGACCGCGGGAGCTCAGAGAGGCTGCTTACTGCAAACTATTATAGACCACGGGAGCTCAGAGAGGCTATTTACTGCACACTAACCTACACTGCGGGAGCTCAGAGAGGCTGCATACTAGCCTAGACCCCGGGAGCTAAGAGAGGCTGCTTACTGCACACTAGCCTAGACTGCGGGAGCTCAGAGAGGCTGCTTACTGCACACTAGCCTAGACCGCGGGAGCTCAGAGAGGCTACTTACTGCACACTAGCTTAGACCGTTGGAGGGCAGAGAGGCTGCATACTGCACATTAGCCTAGACCGCAGGAGCTCAGAGAGGCTGCTTACTGCACACTAACCTACACTGCGGGAGCTCAGAGAGGCTGCATACTAGCCTAGACCCCGGGAGCTCAGAGAGGCTGCTTACTGCACACTAGACTAACCGTGGGAGCTCAGAGAGACTGCTTACTGCACACTAGCCTAGAACGCGGGAGCTCAGAGCGGCTGCTTACTGCACACTAACCTAGACTGCGGTAGCTCAGAGAGGCAGAATACTGCACACTAGGCTAGTCCGTAGGAGCTCAGAGAGGCTGCTTACTGCACACTAGCCTAGACCGCGGGAGCTCAGAGAGGCTGCATACTAGCGTAGATCCTGGGAGCTCAGAGAGGCTGCTTACTGCACACTAGCCTAGACCGAGGGAGCTCAGAGAGGCAGCATACTGCACACTAGCCTAGATCGCGGGAGCTCAGAGAGGCTGTTTACTGCATACTAGTCTAGACTGCAGGAGCTCAAAGAGGCTGCATACTGCACACTAGCCTAGACCGCAGGAGCTCAGAGAAGCTGCATACTGCACACTAGCCTAGACAGCAGGAGCTCAGAGAGGCTGCACACGGCACACTAGCCTAGACCGCGGGAGCTCAGAGAGGCTGCATACTGCACACTAGCCTACACCGCGGGAGCTCAGAGAGGCTGCACACGGCACACTAGCCTAGACCGCGGGAGCTCAGAGGGGCTGCATACTGCACACTAGCTTACACCGCGGGAGCTAAGAGAGGCTGCATACTGCACACTAGCCTAGACCGCAGGAGCTCAGAAAGGCTGCACACTAGCCTAGACCGCGGAAGCTAAGAGAGGCTGCTTACTGCACACTAGCCTAGACCGTGGGAGCTCAGAGAAAGGCTGCTTACTGCACACTAGACCAGACCGTGGGAGCTCAGAGAGGCTGCATACTGCACACTAGCCTTAGACCGTGGGAGCTCAGAAGCGCTGCTTACTGCACACTAGCCTAGACCAGAGGAGCTAAGACAGGCTGCTTACTACACACTAGCCTAGACCGTGGGAGCTCAGAGATGCTGCATACTGCACACTAGCCTAGACCGCGGGAGCTCAGAGGGGCTGCATACTGTACACTAGCCTAGACCGCAGGAGCTCAGAGAGGCTGCATACTGCACACTAGCCTAGACAGTGGGAGCTCAAAGAGGCTGCTTATTGCACACTAGCCTAGACCGCAGGAGCTCAGAGAGGCAGAATACTGCACACTAGCCTAGACCGTGGGAGCTCAGAGAGGCTGCTTACTGCACACTAGCCTAGACCGCAGGAGCTCAGAGAAGCTACATACTGCACACTAGCCTAGACCACGGGAGATCAGAGAGGCAGCACACTGCACACTACCGTAGACCCTGGAAGCTCGGAGAGGCTGCTTACTGCACACTAGCCTAGACCTCGGAGCTCAGAGGTTGCTTACTGCACACTAGCCTAGACCGAGGGAGCTCAAAGAGGATGCTTATTGCTCACTAGCTTAGACTGCGGGAGCTCAGAGAGGCTGCTTACTGCACACTAGCTTAGACAGTGGGAGCTCAGAGAGGCTACTTACTGCACACTAGCTTAGACCGTGGGAGGGCAGAGAGGCTGCATACTGCACACAAGCCTAGATCGCAGGAGCTCAGAGAGGTTGCTTACTGCAAACTAGCAGACCATGGGAGCTCAGAGAGGCTGCTTACTGCACACTAGCCTACACCGCGGGAGCTCAGAGAGGCTGCATACTGCACACTAGCCTAGACCGTGGGAGCTCAGAGAGGCTGCTTACTGCACACTAGCCTAGACTGCGGGAGCTCAGAGAGGCTGCATACTGCACACTAGCCGAGACAGCAGGAGGTCAGAGAGGCTGCTTACTGCACACTAGCCTAGACCGCGGGAGCTCAGAGAGGCTGCCTACTGTACACTAGCCTAGACCGCGGGAGCTCATAGAGGCTGCTTACTGCAAACTATTATAGACCACGGGAGCTCAGAGAGGCTGCTTACTGCACACTAACCAACACCGCGGGAGCTCAGAGAGGATGCATACGAGCCTAGACCGTGGGAGCTAAGAGAGGCTGCTTACTGCACACTAGCCTAGACCGTGGGAGCTCAGAGAGGCAGCATACTGCACACTAGCCTAGACCGTGGGAGCTCAGAGAGGCAGCATACTGCACACTAGCCTAACACGGGAGCTCAGAGCGACTGCTTACTGCACACTAGCCTAGACCGCGGGAGCTCACAGAAACTGCATGCTGCACACTAGCCTAGACCGCAGGAGCTCAGAGAAGCTACATATTGCACACTAGCCTAGACCGTGGAAGCTCAGAGAGGCTGCTTACTGCACACTAGTTTAGACCGCGGGAGCTCAAAGAGGCTGCTTACTGCACACTAGCCTAGACCACGTAGCTTATAGAGATTGCTTACTGCACACTAGCCTAGACCGTGGGAGCTCAATGAGGCTGCTTACTAGCCTAGACTGCAGGAGCTCAGAGAGGCTGCATACTGCACACTAGCCTAGACCGTGGGAGCTCAGAGAGGCTGCTTACTGCACACTAGCCTAGACCGCAGGAGCTCAGAGAAGCTACATACTGCACACTAGCCTAGACCACGGGAGATCAGAGAGGCAGCACACTGCACACTAGTGTAGACCCTGGAAGCTCAGAGAGTCTGCTTACTGCACACTAGCCTAGACCTCGTAGCTCAGAGAGATTGCTTACTGTACACTAGCCTAGACCATGGGAGCTCAAAGAGGCTGCTTACTGCTCACTATCCTAGACTGCGGGAGCTCAGAGAGGCTGCACACTAGCCTAGACCATGGAAGCTCAGAGAGGCTGCTTACTGCAAACTAGCATAGACCATGGGAGCTCAGAGAGGCTGCAAACTAGCCTAGACCCCGGGAGCTAAGAGAGTCTGCTTACTGAACACTAGCCTAGACTGCGGGAGCTCAGAGAGGCTGCTTACTGCAAACTAGCATAGACCGTGGGAGCTCAGAGAGGCTGCAAACTAGCCTAGACCCCGGGAGCTAAGAGAGGCTGCTTACTGCACACTAGCCTAGACCGTGGGAGCTAAGAGAGTCTGCTTACAGAACACTAGCCTAGACCGCGGGAGTTCAGAGAGGCTGTTTACTGCAAACTAGCATAGACCATGGGAGCTCAGAGAGGCTGCAAACTAGCCTAGACCCCAGGAGCTAAGAGAGGCTGCTTACTGCCCACTAGCCTAGACCGTGGGAGCTCAGAGAGGTTGCATACTGCACACTAGCCTAGACCGTGGGAGCTCAGACAGGCTGCTTACTGCACAATAGCCTAGACCGCAGGAGCTCAGAGAGGATGCATACTGCACACTAGCCTAGACCGTGGGAGCTCAAAGAGGCTGCTTACTGCACACTAGCCTAGACCGCGGGAGCTCAGAGAGGCTGCTTATTGCACACTGGCCGAGACAGCAGGAGCTCAAAGAGGCTGCATACTGCACACTAGCCTAAACCGCGGGAGGGCAGAGAGGCAGCATACTGTACACTAGCCTAGACCGCGGGAGCTCAGAGAGGCTGCTTACTGCAAACTATTATAGACCACGGGAGCTCAGAGAGGCTATTTACTGCACACTAACCTACACTGCGGGAGCTCAGAGAGGCTGCATACTAGCCTAGACCCCGGGAGCTAAGAGAGGCTGCTTACTGCACACTAGCCTAGACCGTGGGAGCTCAAAGAGGCTGCTTACTGCACACTATCCTAGACCGCGGGAGCTCAGAGAGGCTGCTTATTGCACACTAGCCGAGACAGCAGGAGCTCAAAGAGGCTGCATACTGCACAATAGCCTAAACCGCGGGAGGGCAGAGAGGCAGCATACTGTACACTAGCCTAGACCGCGGGAGCTCAGAGAGACTGCTTACTGCAAACTATTATAGACCACGGGAGCTCAGAGAGGCTATTTACTGCACACTAACCTACACTGCGGGAGCTCAGAGAGGCTGCATACTAGCCTAGACCCCGGGAGCTAAGAGAGGTTGCTTACTGCACACTAGCCTAGACTGCGGGAGCTCAGAGAGGCTGCTTACTGCACACTAGCCTAGACCGCAGGAGCTCAGAGAGGCTACTTACTGCACACTAGCTTAGACCATGGGAGGGCAGAGAGGCTGCATACTGCACATTAGCCTAGACCGCAGGAGCTCAGAGAGGCTGCTTACTGCACACTAACCTACACTGCGGGAGCTCAGAGAGGCTGCATACTAGCCTAGACCCCGGGAGCTAAGAGAGGCTGCTTACTGCACACTAGCCTAGACTGCGGGAGCTCAGAGAGGCTGCTTACTGCACACTAGACTAAACCGCGGGGAGCTCAGAGAGACTGCTTACTGCAGACTAGCCTAGACCGCGGGAGCTCAGAGCGGCTGCTTACTGCACACTAACCTAGACTGCGGGAGCTCAGAGAGGCAGCATACTGCACACTAGGCTAGTCCGTAGGAGCTCAGAGAGGCTGCTTACTGCACACTAGCCTAGACCGCGGGAGCTCAGAGAGGCTGCATACTAGCGTAGATCCTGGGAGCTCAGAGAGGCTGCTTACTGCACACTAGCCTAGACCGAGGGAGCTCAGAGAGGCAGCATACTGCACACTAGCCTAGATCGCGGGAGCTCAGAGAGGCTGTTTACTGCATACTAGTCTAGACTGCAGGAGCTCAAAGAGGCTGCATACTGGACACTAGCCTAGACTGCAGGAGCTCAGAGAAGCTGCATACTGCACACTAGCCTAGACAGCAGGAGCTCAGAGAGGCTGCACACAGCACACTAGCCTAGACCGCGGGAGCTCAGAGAGGCTGCATACTGCACACTAGCTTACACCGCGGGAGCTCAGAGAGGCTGCATACTGCACACTAGCCTACAACGCAGGAGCTCAGAGAGGCTGCACACTAGCCTAGATGGCGGGAGCTCAGAGAGGCTGCATACTGCACACTAACCTAGACCGTGGAAGTTCAGAGAGGCTGGACATTGCACACTAGCCTAGACCGCGGGAGCTCAGAGAGGCAGCTTACTGCACACTAGCCTAGACTGTGGGAGCTCAGAGAGACTGCATACTGCACACTAGCTTAGACCGCTGGAGGAGTTCAGAGAGGCTGCTTACTGCACACTAGCCTAGACTGCGGGAGCTCAGAGAGACTGCATATTGCAATTTAGCCTAGACTGCGGGAGCTCAGAGATACTGGTTACTGCACACTAGCCTAGACCAGGGAGCTCAGAGAGGCTGCATACTGCACACTAGCTTAGACCTTGGGAGCTCAGAGGCGCTTCTTACTGCACACTGGCCTAGACCGTGGGAGCTCAGAGAGACTGCATACTGCACACTAGCTTAGACCGTGGGAGCTCAGAGGCGCTTCATACTGCACACTAGGCTAGACAGCAGGAGCTCAGAGAGGCTGCATACTGCACACTAGCCTAGGCCGCGGGAGTTCAGAGAGGCTGCTTACTGCACACTAGCCTACACCGCGGGAGTTCCGAGAGGCTGCTTACTGCACACTAGTCTAGACCGCGGGGAGTTCAGAGGGGCTGCTTACTGCACACTAGCCTAGACCGCGGGAGTTCAGAGAGGCTGCTTACTGCACACTAGTCTAGACCGCGGGAGTTCAGAGAGGCTGCATACTGCACACTAGCCTAGACCGCGGGAGTTCAGAGAGGCTGCTTACTGCACACTAGTCTAGACTGCGGGAGTTCAGAGAGGCTGCATACTGCACACTAGCCTAGACCGCGGGAGTTCAGAGAGGCTGCTTACTGCACACTAGTCTAGACCGCGGGAGTTCAGAGGGGCTGCTTACTGCACACTAGCCTAGACCACGGGGGCTCGGAGAGGATGCACACTGCACACTAGCCTAGATCGTGGGAGCTCAGAGAGACTGCTTACTGCACACTAGCCTAGACCACGGGAGATCAGAGAGGCAGCACACTGCACACTAGTGTAGACCCTGGAAGCTCAGAGAGTCTGCTTACTGCACACTAGCCTAGACCTCGTAGCTCAGAGAGATTGCTTACTGTACACTAGCCTAGACCATGGGAGCTCAAAGAGGCTGCTTACTGCTCACTATCCTAGACTGCGGGAGCTCAGAGAGGCTGCACACTAGCCTAGACCATGGAAGCTCAGAGAGGCTGCTTACTGCAAACTAGCATAGACCATGGGAGCTCAGAGAGGCTGCAAACTAGCCTAGACCCCGGGAGCTAAGAGAGTCTGCTTACTGAACACTAGCCTAGACTGCGGGAGCTCAGAGAGGCTGCTTACTGCAAACTAGCATAGACCGTGGGAGCTCAGAGAGGCTGCAAACTAGCCTAGACCCCGGGAGCTAAGAGAGGCTGCTTACTGCACACTAGCCTAGACCGTGGGAGCTAAGAGAGTCTGCTTACAGAACACTAGCCTAGACCGCGGGAGTTCAGAGAGTTTGTTTACTGCAAACTAGCATAGACCATGGGAGCTCAGAGAGGCTGCAAACTAGCCTAGACCCCAGGAGCTAAGAGAGGCTGCTTACTGCCCACTAGCCTAGACCGTGGGAGCTCAGAGAGGTTGCATACTGCACACTAGCCTAGACCGTGGGAGCTCAGACAGGCTGCTTACTGCACAATAGCCTAGACCGCAGGAGCTCAGAGAGGATGCATACTGCACACTAGCCTAGACCGTGGGAGCTCAAAGAGGCTGCATACTGCACACTAGCCTAGACCGCGGGAGCTCAGAGAGGCTGCTTATTGCACACTGGCCGAGACAGCAGGAGCTCAAAGAGGCTGCATACTGCACACTAGCCTAAACCGCGGGAGGGCAGAGAGGCAGCATACTGTACACTAGCCTAGACCGCGGGAGCTCAGAGAGGCTGCTTACTGCAAACTATTATAGACCACGGGAGCTCAGAGAGGCTATTTACTGCACACTAACCTACACTGCGGGAGCTCAGAGAGGCTGCATACTAGCCTAGACCCCGGGAGCTAAGAGAGGCTGCTTACTGCACACTAGCCTAGACCGTGGGAGCTCAAAGAGGCTGCTTACTGCACACTAGCCTAGACCGCGGGAGCTCAGAGAGGCTGCTTATTGCACACTAGCCGAGACAGCAGGAGCTCAAAGAGGCTGCATACTGCACAATAGCCTAAACCGCGGGAGGGCAGAGAGGCAGCATACTGTACACTAGCCTAGACCGCGGGAGCTCAGAGAGACTGCTTACTGCAAACTATTATAGACCACGGGAGCTCAGAGAGGCTATTTACTGCACACTAACCTACACTGCGGGAGCTCAGAGAGGCTGCATACTAGCCTAGACCCCGGGAGCTAAGAGAGGCTGCTTACTGCACACTAGCCTAGACTGCGGGAGCTCAGAGAGGCTGCTTACTGCACACTAGCCTAGACCGCAGGAGCTCAGAGAGGCTACTTACTGCACACTAGCTTAGACCATGGGAGGGCAGAGAGGCTGCATACTGCACATTAGCCTAGACCGCAGGAGCTCAGAGAGGCTGCTTACTGCACACTAACCTACACTGCGGGAGCTCAGAGAGGCTGCATACTAGCCTAGACCCCGGGAGCTAAGAGAGGCTGCTTACTGCACACTAGCCTAGACTGCGGGAGCTCAGAGAGGCTGCTTACTGCACACTAGACTAAACCGCGGGAGCTCAGAGAGACTGCTTACTGCACACTAGCCTAGACCGCGGGAGCTCAGAGCGGCTGCTTACTGCACACTAACCTAGACTGCGGGAGCTCAGAGAGGCAGCATACTGCACACTAGGCTAGTCCGTAGGAGCTCAGAGAGGCTGCTTACTGCACACTAGCCTAGACTGCGGGAGCTCAGAGAGGCTGCATACTAGCGTAGATCCTGGGAGCTCAGAGAGGCTGCTTACTGCACACTAGCCTAGACCGAGGGAGCTCAGAGAGGCAGCATACTGCACACTAGCCTAGATCGCGGGAGCTCAGAGAGGCTGTTTACTGCATACTAGTCTAGACTGCAGGAGCTCAAAGAGGCTGCATACTGGACACTAGCCTAGACCGCAGGAGCTCAGAGAAGCTGCATACTGCACACTAGCCTAGACAGCAGGAGCTCAGAGAGGCTGCACACGGCACACTAGCCTAGACCGCGGGAGCTCAGAGAGGCTGCATACTGCACACTAGCTTACACCGCGGGAGCTCAGAGAGGCTGCATACTGCACACTAGCCTACAACGCAGGAGCTCAGAGAGGCTGCACACTAGCCTAGATGGCGGGAGCTCAGAGAGGCTGCATACTGCACACTAACCTAGACCGTGGAAGTTCAGAGAGGCTGGACATTGCACACTAGCCTAGACCGCGGGAGCTCAGAGAGGCAGCTTACTGCACACTAGCCTAGACTGTGGGAGCTCAGAGAGACTGCATACTGCACACTAGCTTAGACCGCTGGAGGAGTTCAGAGAGGCTGCTTACAGCACACTAGCCTAGACTGCGGGAGCTCAGAGAGACTGCATATTGCAATTTAGCCTAGACTGCGGGAGCTCAGAGATACTGGTTACTGCACACTACCCTAGACCAGGGAGCTCAGAGAGGCTGCATACTGCACACTAGCTTAGACATTGGGAGCTCAGAGGCGCTTCTTACTGCACACTGGCCTAGACCGTGGGAGCTCAGAGAGACTGCATACTGCACACTAGCTTAGACCGTGGGAGCTCAGAGGCGCTTCATACTGCACACTAGGCTAGACAGCAAGAGCTCAGAGAGGCTGCATACTGCACACTAGCCTAGGCCGCGGGAGTTCAGAGAGGCTGCTTACTGCACACTAGCCTACACCGCGGGAGTTCCGAGAGGCTGCTTACTGCACACTAGTCTAGACCGCGGGGAGTTCAGAGGGGCTGCTTACTGCACACTAGCCTAGACCGCGGGAGTTCAGAGAGGCTGCTTACAGCACACTAGTCTAGACCGCGGGAGTTCAGAGAGGCTGCATACTGCACACTAGCCTAGACCGCGGGAGTTCAGAGAGGCTGCTTACTGCACACTAGTCTAGACTGCGGGAGTTCAGAGAGGCTGCATACTGCACACTAGCCTAGACCACGGGAGTTCAGAGAGGCTGCTTACTGCACACTAGTCTAGACCGCGGGAGTTCAGAGGGGCTGCTTACTGCACACTAGCCTAGACCACGGGGGCTCGGAGAGGATGCACACTGCACACTAGCCTAGATCGTGGGAGCTCAGAGAGACTGCTTACTGCACACTAGCCTAGACCGCGGGAGCTCAGAGAAGCTGCTTATTGCACACTAGCCTAGACCACGGGAGCTCAGAGAGGCTGCATACTAGCGTAGATCCTGGGAGCTAAGAGGGGCTGCTTACTGTACACTAGCCTACACCGAGGGATCTCAGAGAGGCAGCATACTGCACACTAGCTTAGACCGCGGGAGAAGGAGTTCAGAGAGGCTGCTTACTGCACACTAGCCTAGACTGTGGGAGCTCAGAGAGACTGCATACTGCAAACTACCTTAGACCGCGGGAGAAGGAGTTCAGAGAGGCTGCTTACTGCACACTAGCCTAGAGTGCGGGAGCTCAGAGAGGCTGCATATTGCAATTTAGCCTAGACTGCGGGAGCTCAGAGATACTGGTTACTGCACACTAGCCTAGACCAGGGAGCTCAGAGAGGCTGCATACTGCACACTAGCTTAGACCGTGGGAACTCAGAGGCGCTTCTTACTGCACACTAGCCTAGACCGTGGGAGCTCACAGAGGCTGCATACTGCACACTAGCCTAGACAGTGGGAGCTCAGAGGCGCTTCATACTGCACACTAGGCCCAGACAGCAGAAGCTCAGAGAGGCTGCATACTGCACACTAGCCTAGACCATGGGAGTTCAGAGAGGCTGCTTACTGCACACTAGCCTAGACCACGGGGGCTCGGAGAGGATGCATACTGCACACTAGCCTAGACCGTGGGAGCTCAGAGAGACTGCTTACTGCATACTAGCCTAGACTGCTGGAGCTCAGAGAAGCTGCTTACTGCACTCTAGCCTAGACCGCAGAAGTTCAGAGAGGCAGCCAACTGCACACTAGCCTAGACCGCGGGAGCTCAAAGAGGCTGCTTACTGCACACTAGCCTAGACCACGGGAGCTCAGAGAGGCTGCATACTGCACACTAGCCTAGACCTTGGGGGTTCAAAGAGGCTGCTTACTGCACACTAGCCTAGACCACGGGAGCTCAGAGAGATTGCTTACTGCACACTAGCCTAGACCACGGGAGCTCAAAGAGGCTGCTTACTGCTCACTAGTCTAGACTGCGGAGCTCAGAGAGGCTGCTTATTGCACACTAGCCAAGACAGTAGGAGCTCAGAGAGGCTGCTTACTGCACACTAGCCTAAACCACGGGAGACAGAGTTCAGAGAGGCTGCTTACTGCACACTAGCCTAGACCGTGGGAGGTCACAGAGACTGCTTACTGCACACTAGTCTATACTGTGGGAGCTCAGAGATACTGCATAGTGTACACTAGCCTAGACTGTGGGAGCTCACAGAGGCTGCATACTGCACACTAGCCTAGACTGCGGGAGCTCAGAGAGACTGCATACTGCACACTAGATTAGACCGTGGGAGCTCAGAGGCACTTCTCACTGCACTCTAGCCTAGACAGCAGGAGCTCAGAGAGGCTGAATACTGCACACTAGCCTAGACCGTGGAAGTTTAGGGAGGCTGCATACTGCACACTAGCCTAGACCGCGGGAGTTCAGAGAGGCTGCTTACTGCACACTAGCCTAGACTGCGGGGGCTCAGAGAGGATGCATACTGCACACTAGCCTAGACCACGGGAGCTCAGAGAGACTGCTTACTGCACACTAGCCTAGACCGCGGGAGTTCAGAGAGGCTGCTTACTGCACACTAGCCTAGACTGCGGGAGCTCAGAGAGGCTGCATACTGCACACTAGCTTAGACCGTGGGAGCTCAGAGGCGCTTCTTACTGCACTCTAGCCTAGACCACGGGAGTTCAGAGAGGCTGCATACTGCACACTAGCCTAGACCGCGGGAGCTCAGAGAGGCTGCATACTGCACACTAGGCTAGAACGCGTGAGCTCAGAGAGGCTGCTTACTGCACACTACAAAACAAAACAGAGTAGCTGCACTCAAATACTTATTATAAAAGAAACAGGTGCTGCCTAGAAAGTAATATTTTCACAAACATAGCAAGAGAGTGGATTCCCCAAATTGAGGGGTTTCCAAAAGTCTAGGCTTAATCAGCACAACCGTTAGTAATAACAACTCAAGAGACATAAGTGTCAAAAATATAAAAATATCCTTTAATAAATCACACAATTCACAGACATACCACATTCATGCATGGGATCCCAGTAATAAAAAGTCAATAGACTGAGAGCAAACTTCTGGTGCACCAGGGTGAACTGGATACGTATATATATATTAACCAGTGGTATTAGATATTTGTAATCCACAAAAGAGATAGTTCCATATCTTTAGAGTCCCCAAAGTGCCGCTCTGCTGAACTAGCCAGACCAAACCCTCGACACAAAAACAGTGATCGAATCACCTTTCAAAGCATACTTTTTCACGCCGTGTATGTTATTCACAGGTGCATCAATTGGTATTTCCTTCTTGACCACATTTGGTAAATAGTACTACCTGTGTTTGTAGTGCCAACGGCAGGATCTTCAATGCTTACATGGAGCGCGGTCTTACAGGGCAGGTCGGGGCTAGTCGGGATCCAATGCTGTGGAAACAGAAAAGAGAGGCTGCAAAGCACCGACGAGTCTGGACGCTCGTTTCACTCCTTCACATAGTGCAGCGTGGAGCTTCTTCCGGGTGCTGACGTCACCTAAATTAGAGTGTCCTTTTATTGGTGCATGGTATTTACCGGTCGTTGATTGATTCGTTGCTCTTCTTGTCAATCATGCTTTAGTTGTTTACAAAGTAGCAAGACTCATCCGATAAATGTAGCACTTCAAAACGTAATGTTTGTTACAAATATTTTTTGTCCAATCTCTTACGTGAAGTATAGCCAGCTTAATACCATAAAAGAAAAGCAAAAAAGCCAAACATTCATACAGCCATTCACAATACACACGAACAACCATAATTAAAAACAAAACATTAATCTTTATTTATTTCATAAGTGTTTCTCTTAATTCTTTCAAATCTTGCTTTATTTCTTACATATAGTATAACTTTGTGCTTGTATATATACAATTTTTTAATCATGAAAAAAGAGCTATCCTCAATTTACTTTAGCGCTTGTGCTGCTTTTTCAAAAAGGATATATATAAGCTACATTCAAATAGATTCCAAATTATTTAACTGGTCGATGTACAAACAGAGGGGGTTTCAGACCAAAAAGGAAGCAAATTCCAACTTCTCATTAAGTCCATTTGGTGATAATGTATTCAATCTATACATCCATCTTGTCTCTTTTTGTAATAAAATTGTGTCAATATCACCTCCACGGTTACTTAACTTAACAGACTCTATGCCAATAAATTGGAGACCATCGGTTTTAGATCCATGAAATTGTGCAAAATGCCTTGCAACTGGGCTGTCACAATGCTTAATGTCGTCTCTATGTTCAGTAATGCGAGATTGTAGCTCTCTAAAAGTTTTTCCTACATAAAACTTTTTACACAAACAAAAGAGAAGATATATTACTCCTTTAGTAGAGCAATTGATAAAGGAATTGATCTTATACGTAATCCCTGTATTAGTACAGAATGTCTTGGTTCTACACATAAATTGGCAACATACACAGTGGCTACAAGGTGAACTTCCAACCATTTTATGGGCAGCTTGTTCTAGCCAATTGCCTGTAGGAACTTTATTAAATTAACAAGAATATCTTTTAAGTTATTAGGCCTTCTCGCAGTCATAAGTGGGTAATCACCCACATATTCATGGAGTGTGTTATCATTAGTCAAAAGGTGCCAGTTTTTCCCTAGGATAGATCTTACCTTACCCCAGTGTGTGTTATACTTAGTGATAAATCTGATCTTATTCTCTTCTTTTTTATTTTGTTTGTTTTGGTAAAGAAGGTCTTTTCTATTCTGCTGTGATGCTCTGAATAGTGCTCTTTTTACACACCTCTTTGAGTATCCTCTTTCGAGGAAACGAGTCATCATCTCTTTCGCCTGTTTTCTGAAAACATGATCCTCAGAGCAAATTTGGCGCAAGCGCAGAAATTGCCCATAGGGTATACCTCGCTTCAAATTTTCAGGATGGTGGCTCGTTCCTAAAAGTAAATTGTTAGTTGCAGTTGGCTTACGAAAAACTTCAGTTACCAATATCCCTTCCTTTTTACTTATTTTCAAATCTAAAAAATCAATTGAATTGTAATTATAATTACATGTAAGAAAAATATTTTTGTCGTTTGAGTTAAGCAAAGTGACAAACTGAAGCAAGTCAGATTCACTACCATCCCATAATAGGAGGATATCGTCCACATATCTTATCCACAGGGCTACATGTGCACCAACTATCTCAGCATGTTCACTAAAGACAGTCTGATCTTCCCATCCACCAAGATGTAGGCATTACTGCACACTAGCCTAGACCGTGGGAGCTCAGAGAGGCTGCATACTGTACACTAGCTTAGACCGTGGGAGCTCAGAGAGATTGCATACTGCACACTAGCCTAGACCGCGGGAACTCAGACAGGCTGCTTACTGCACATTAGCCTAGACCGCAGGAGCTCAGAGAGGCTGAATACTGCATACTAAGCTTAGACTGTGGGAGATCAGAAGCACTGCTTACTGCACACTAGCCTAGACCGTGGGAGCTCAGAGAGGCTGCATACTGCACACTAGACTAGACCGCAGGAGCTCAGAGAGGCTGCTTACTGCACACTAGCCTAGACCGCGGGAGCTCAGAGAGGCTGCATACTGCACACTAGCCTAGACCGCGGGAGCTCAGACAGGCTGCTTACTGCACACTAGCCTAGACCGCGGGAGCTCAGAGAGGCTGCTTACTGCAAACTAGCCTAGACCGCGGGAGCTCAGAGTGACTGCTTACTGTCCACTAGCCTAGACCACGGTACAATCTTCACAAAAATACCAATTAAATGTAGTCTGTTTTTTTAAAGTGTCTAAGTGTTATCTAAATGTCAAGGGCCTTCTATGCAAAATACAAAATAAAAGGTTTACAGTTCCATCTACTCTCTATCTATCCCTTCTAAACAAGAGATAAAATATGATAGATTTCTTAAAAATAAGAAGTAGCGCAAAAAAAATAAGGACTCCTATATATCATAAAATACAACCTTTAAAAATACATATTAAAATATCATTTTCCTTTTTAAAAATATATAACATTTATTCAACGTACCCAAAATGTCAAATGTATTCATAAAAAGCTTATTTTATAAAACCAGTTGTTAACGTTCACATTAATAGTGCCCCTAAACTGAAAAAGGTAAAAAAAAGAAAGGAAACATCTACCTGGTGCAGTTACCAGAACAAAATATTGAGATGATCATATCTGTATAAGGTGATTTGAGGTGTCATGAGACAGGAAAGGGGGCATTGCCTGTAGAATCCATGTTGAAGTTTTAGTCCTCATTTTAAAAAGGATGCTTGATGCCATAAGGAGAGGTTATGATGGTTTTTGCCTCTTTTCGGTTACTTTAGCCCAGTTAGATTTCTACGGTTGGTGGGAAGCCTCAGAGAATGTATCAGTCGAGGGTTTGGTCTGTAGATCTGGTGGTTCTAGGCCAACGGCCTTGCAGGTATCAGGGATGTCTTGAATTTTATTAATGGAGATAGTTTTACCAAAATGTTTATGTTTCCTCAGCAATAAAGTAATGGGGTGTAGCATGTAATGTCACTGTAGTGTTCTCACACAGAGGTCTTGAAATAATTGTATAATTGTCCCCTGAAATTTAAACGTAGGGTTTTCCAGGCTACAGCCAGAGTTTTCTCCTTTTCTTGGAGCCTGAGAAAGTTGACAATAGCATCTCTAGGTGGTGCGTTGTCTCTTGGTCACTCGTGTCTCCTTTAATTGTTCTGAAGAGTTGCTGGAGATGGGCTATGATATCTTTTGTGGCCACCATTTCGGATATGCCTTTAAGGTGTATATTACATCTCCGACTCCAATTTTCCAAATCCTCAAGTTTGTCTTGAAGTTCTATCATCGATTGCTGCTGGGAGGAGAGAGATCGAGACATCATGGTAATATCTTTGACTAGTGATTCTCTATGTTCATCGAGAGTTTCAACTCTCGTGCCTAGTTCTACTATATAGTTTCTGATGTCAGTCAGGTTATTAGTGATAGTAGTGTGCATTGTATCAATTTTGTTCCACAATTTTTTAAAATTTGAAGTTATCTCCTGCTTGGAAACTAGGGACTTAAGGTCAGCTTTGGTGACTGGGGAACAATCTTCAGTTATCAATAGAGAGCACATTTCAGAATCTGTGTCATCTTCCATTGCTTGCTCTGAAATATAAAATGTCTTGTCAGACTTGGTAGCTTTAAAGAACAGTTTTGCAGATGAAAAACTATTAGATTTATCAGGCTTGTTAGGTTTTCTTACTGACATTATGTCAGTGGTGGTGTTTCAAAATGAGCAATAGATTGGACGTAATTTGCAAGGACACCACACCATAGACTACTCTCCAAACTCTCGCTGAAGCAGTGACAATGAAAAAATTATAAATAGCCTCAGGTCTGGGAGGCAACATGTACCCTCAATTTGTGTAGAAGCTGACAATCCAGTTGGATGTTAAGATGATGTTCTGTACTCAGCTCTAGCAGAAAGTGCCAGCCCAAAGTTTCATATACACACCAAAAAAATAAATAAATCTGGGTTAGCAATGTTTCTCTAGAATGCCATATTGAATTGATGGAAGATATTAGTTCTAATATCATAAGACAGGCATAGCAATCTGCAAGCATTTGGTAGGTAATTGTATGGCCCTCTAATCAGATCATTCTAGCTCCATTAGTGTGTGGATCACATATAGTAAAGTGGCTTTGCAAACTGTGTGAGGTAACATGGATCTACATATGAAGGAAGGGATAAGGCCCTGGTTAGTCGATTAGTAATAGTTTCATCTCACTGTTGTGATGTCTCCTCATACCCCTGTAGGATTCCATCAGAGGGTCAGCTCAAAAGGCCATTTGTGCTGTCTCAGGCCCACAGCATGCCAATTCAGGTAAGCCAGGGTCCGACCCACAAGTTGATTAGACTAGAAAGTGTACGTCCAGCTGGTCGGGGCCTGGTGAAGAAGTGTGTGACATATATTCGCCACAATGTGTACACCTCTGCGGCCGCGCTCCTTTTTCTGTGCCATGCGCCCGAGGGGCCTTGTCCACCGCAAGCTGGGAGTGTGGTTTTTGTGGGATTTCCCCTGTTTAAGAAGGTTGTATAGCACCTAATTTTATATATGCTGCACAGAGCTCCATCTTGGCCCGAGACAGAAGGTTGTAGTGCAGAGGAAAAGGCCACGGAAGACAACAACATATGTATAAGATCTGCAAACCAAGTCCTGTGAGGCAAGGCTGGAGCAATCAGAAATACTACTGATACCTCCTGCTTGATCTTGGCTATTACCCTTGGTAACAGAACAAGAGGCGGAACAATGTAGGCTAGATGACACAACCAAGGCGCCCAATGGCCTAGTACCATCAACACAATATGGATATAGATGAGACCAAAAGGCTACGCACAAACGAAGAGCACCGGAGGTGCAAACAGGCAGACTGGAGTCTCACAGTTGTCCAGCTAACTGGAAGTGAACAGTCAGATATTCAGAATGGGGTCCCCACAGTAGATATCAGGAAATTCCTATATAAGAGGAGATAAAGCCAACATAGCCCAACACAGTTTGGTTCAGGAATATGGGAAATGTGGAAAAGGCACACTTACATGTTCCAAAGCACCTCCAGGTGCAATAAAAGCAGGCTGGAGCTTCTCAGCCGCCCAGCTGACTGATTCCAGGAATTAAACAGGTCACACAGCAATTCCCAAAAAATTTGAAATATAAAAGATGCAATCCAAACAGTAGCAAGTGTATGATTAAAAAAACAAACTTTAACAGAAGCAACGCGTTTCTCAGCCACTGCAGGACTGTTTCCTCAGGCTATTGTACAAAAAATTAAAACATACACTTGCTATATAAAACACATTGTGAGCTATGATTGGAGGGATGATAATTAATGTCATGTGTGTTCAGTGCCAATTAGCTTGATTAATATAGGAACCATAATATATAAAGTCAATGTTCATGCTTGTGACGGTATAGTATAATTTACATATAAATATACATCCACAGATGTCATATGTTGAACATAAACAAACCCCACATACTCATCATATACCCTCCGTATATACCCTGTCGTGTAACCAAACCCCAAAAAACATTAGAGTTCCCACCTCACCAAAACCTAACACCACCATCTATTTTCAAAAAAATACAATACAAGTAGTCATATTATAATGACACGAATCATTCAGACACATTATTGGGATCTTTAGGCCGATATTTATCATCTATCAGTTAACTTTACAAATAAGATTACAATGAGATTCTATCTTGAAGAATGTTATCGTATGGACTAACAAAATATACTAGACGCTGTTCTTCTGATTCACACGACCGCCACTGTCAACAAACTCGAGCGTGTTAGGATCGCCCAAAGGGTGTGTCAAAATGAACCGACCAATCCCAAATCACCCAACACTTGCGTCAGATGACACACAAACCATCGTGTGGATCCAGAATACATGCCCCTAATAGATGTCACTCCTCCTCATGTAAAATATAAACATAATATTAAAGGTACATTGAACCCAATTTTTTTCTTTTGTGATTGAGATAGAGCATGCAATTTAAGCAACTTTCTAATTTACTCCTATTATCACATTTTCTTCAGTCTCTTGGTATCTTTATTTGAAAAGCAAGAAATATAATTTATGTAAGAACTTACCTGATAAATTAATTTCTTTCATATTGGCAAGAGTCCATGAGCTAGTGACGTATGGGATATACATTTCTACCAGGAGGGGCAAAGTTTCCCAAACCTCAAAATGCCTATAAATATACCTCCCACCACACCCACAACTCAGTTTAAGGAATAGCCAAGAAGTGAGGTGATAAAATAAGATGTAAACAAGCATACAAAAAGAGGAACTGGAATATAATTGTGCTTTTATACAAAAAAATCATAACCACCATAAGAAAAAAGTGTGCCTCATGGACTCTTGCCAATATGAAAGAAATTAATTTATCAGATAAATTCTTACATAAATTATGTTTTCTTTCATGTAATTGGCAAGAGTCCATGAGCTAGTGACATATGAGATAGAAATACCCAAGATGTGGAAGTCCACTAGAGAGGGAGAGATAAAATAAAAACAGCTATTTCCGTTGAAAAAAATTAAATCCATCAAAAAAAAGGTCTCATAACTTTCTCATATTTTCAAGAAAAAAATTAAATCATAAGCAGAAGAATCAAACTGAGACAGCTGCCTGAATAACTTTTATACCAAAGATTGCTTCAGAAGAAGCAAATACATCAAAATGGTAAAATTTTGTAAATGTATGCAAAGAAGACCAAGTTGCTGCTTTGCAAATCTGATCAACTGAAGCTTCATTCTTAAAAGCCCAAGAAGTAGCGGCTGATCTAGTAGAATGAGTTGTAAATCTCTGAGGCGGAGACTGTCCCGCCTCAAAATAAGCCTTGTGAATCAAAAACTTTAACCAAGATGCCAAAGAAATGGCAGAGGCTTTCTGACCTTTCCTAGGACCAGAGAAAACAACAAATAGACTAGAAGTCTTCCTGAAATCTTTAGTAGCTTCAACATAATATTTCAAAGCTCTTACAACATCCAAAGAATGTAAAGATCTTCAGAGAGCATTCTTAGGATTAGCACACAAAGAAGGAACAACAATTCCCCTACTAATGTTGTTAAAATTCACAACTTTAGGCAAAATTTTTAATGAACTCTGCAAAACAGCTTTATCCTGATGGAAAATCAAAAAAGGAGACTGAAAAGAGAGAACAGACAATTCGGAAACTCTTCTAGCTGAAGAGATAGCCAAAAGGAACAACACTTTCCAAGAAAGTCGTTTAATTTCCAAAGAATGCATAGGCTCAAAAGGAGGTGCCTGCAAAGCCTTCAAAACTAAATAAAGACTCCAAGGAGGAGAGATTGATTTAATAACAGGCTTGATATGAACCAAAGCCTGAACAAAACAGTGAATATCAGGAAGCTTAGCAATCTTTCTATGAAATAAAACAGAAAGAGCAGAGATGTGTCCCTTCAAAGTACTTGCAGACAAACCTTTATCCAAACCATCCTGAAGAAACTGTAAAATTCTAGGAATTCTAAAAGAATACCAAGAGAATTTATGAGAAGAAAACTATGAAATATAGGTTTTCCAAACCTGATAATAAATCTTCCTTGAAACAGACTTACGAGCCTGTAGTATAGTATTAATCACTGATTTAGAGAAACCTCTATAAGCACTAAGCGTTCAATTTCAATACCTTCAAATCTAGCGATTTGAGATCCTGAAGGTCTGGCCTTAAAGGAAGTGACCAAGGTTGGCAACTAGACATCTGGACAAGATCCGCATTGCAAAACCTGTGAGGACATGCTGGTGCTATCAAAAACACATGCAATTGTTCCATTATGATCTTGGAGATCACCCTTGGAAAAATATAAGCAAGTTGGTAAGACCAAGGAACTGCTAAAGCATCCACCATCTCCGCCTGAGGATCCCTGGATCTGGAAAGGTATCTGGGAAGTTTCCTGTTTAGATGGGAAGCCATCAGATCTATTTCTGGAAGACACCACATCTGCACGATCTGAAAAAACACATCTGGATGGAGAGACCTGACAGCTGAGATAATCTGCTTCCCAATTGTTTACATCTGGGATATGAATCGCAGAAATTAGGCAAGAGTTGGATTCCACCCAAGAAAGTATTTGTGATACTTCTTTCATTGCCAAAGGACTGTAAGTCCCTCCCTGATTATTGACATATGCCACAGTTGTGATATTGTCTGTCTGAAAGCGAATGAAAAGTTCTCTCTTTAATAGAGGCCAAACCTGAAGAGCTCTGAAGATAGCACAGAGTTCTAAAATATTGATTGGTAACCTCGCCTCTTGAGGTTTCCAAAATCCAAACCCCTTGTGCTGTCAGAGACCCCCAGACAGCTCCCCAACCTGTAAGACCTGCATCTGTTGAGATCACAGTCCAGGAAGGACAAACAAAAGAGGCCCCTTGAATAATCCGATGATGGTCCAACCACCAGGACAGAGAGAGTTGAATGTTGGGATTTAAGTATATCAATTGTGATATCCGAGTATAATCCCTGCGCCATTGATTCAGCATGCAAAGCTGCAGAGGTCTCATATAAAAATGAGCAAAGGGGATAGCAGCCGATGCTGCAGTCATAAGACCTAAAACTTCCATGCACATAGCCACTGAAGGGAATAACCGAGACTGAAGGTTTAGACAGGCTGAAACCAATTTCAATTGTCTCTTGTCTGTTCAAGGACCAGTCAACACATTAGATTTGCATAATCAACAAATGCAAGATAACAAGACAATGCAATAACACTTAGTCTGAACTTCAAATGAGTAGTAGATTTTTGTTATAACAAATTTGAAAGTTATGTATATTTCCATTCCCCTTGTACCATTTGATAGCAATCAGCCAATCACAAATGCATATACGTATAGTCTGTGAATTCTTGCACATGCTCAGTAGGATCTGGTGACTCAAAAATTGTAAATATAAAAGACTGCACATTTTTTTTAATGGAAGTAAATTGGAAAGTTGTTTAAAATTACACGCTGTATCTGAATCATGAGAATTTGATTTAACCTGAGTGTCCCTTTAAAGACAGAGTCATGGACACTGAATCTATCTGGAAAACTAAAAAGTGCCCCTTGTTTGAGGAATCAAGAAACTCTTTGGTAAATTGATCCTCCAACCATGTCTTTGAAGAAACAACACTAGTTGATTTGTGTGAGATTCTGCCAAATGTAAAGACTGAGCTAGTACCAAGATATTGTCCAAATAAGGAAACACCGCAATACTCTGCTCTCTGATTACAGATAGAAGGGCACCGAGAACCTTCGAAAAGATTCTTGGAGCTGTCGCAAGGCCAAATGGAAGAGCGACAAATTGGTAATGCTTGTCTAGAAAAGAGAATCTTAGAAAGCGATAATGGTCTGGATGAATCGGGATATGAAGATATGCATCCTGTAAGTCTAGTGTGGACATATAATGACCTTGCTGAACAAAAGGCAGAAAAGTCCTTATAGTCACCATCTTGAAAGTTGGGACCCTTACAAAACGATTAAAAAACTTCAGATCCAGAACTGGTCTGAATGAATTTTCTTTCTTTGGGACAAGGAATAGATCTGAATAAAACCCCAGACCCTGTTCCTGAAGTGGAACTGGTATAATTACCCCTGAAAGCTCCAGATCTGAAACACACTTCAGAAAAGCCTGAGCTTTCACAGGATTTGTTGGAACATGAGAGAGAAAGAATCTTCTCACAGAAGGTCTTACTCTGAAACCTATTCAATACCCTTGAGAGACAATGCTCTGAATCCACTGATTTTGAACAGAATTTGCCCAAATGTCTTGAAATAATTTCAATCTGCCCCCCACCAGCTGAACTGGATTGAGGGCCGCACCTTCATGCAGACTTGGGGGCTGGCTTTGGTTTCTTAAAAGGCTTGGATTTATTCCAACTTAAAGATGGCTTCCAATTGGAACCAGATGCTTTAGGGGAAGGAGTGGTTATCTGTTCTCTATTCTGACGAAAGGAACGAAAATGATTAGAAGCTTTAGATGCACCCTTAGATTTTCTATCTTAAGGCAAAAACACTCCCTTCCCCCAGGGATAGTGGAAATAATAGAATCCAACTGGGAACCAAATAAATTATTACCCTGGAAAGATAGAGATAGTAATCTAGATTTAGATACCATGTCAGCATTCCATAATTTGAGCCGTAAAGCTCTTCAAACTTAAATAGCTAAAGACATAGATTTAACATCAATTTTGATTATATCAAAAATAGCATCACAGATGAAATGATTAGCATGTTGAAGAAAACGAACAATGCTAGACAAATCAGGATCTGTTTCCTGTTGTGCTAAGTTATCCAACCAAAAAGTTGATGCAGCCGCAACATCAGCCATAGAAATGGCAGACCTGAGAATATAGCCAGAATATAAATATAAGCTTTCCTAAGATAAGATTCATTTTTTCTATCTCAAGAATCCTTAAAAGAAGTAATATCTTCAATAGGAATAGTAGTATGTTTGGCAAGAGTAGAAATAGCCCCATCAACCTTAGGGACTTTTCCCCAAAACTCTAATTTAGCCACTGGCAAAGGATACAACTTCTAAACCTGGAAGAAGGAATTAAAAAGAAGCACCAGGCTTATTCCATTCCTTAGCAATCACATCAGAAATAGCATCAGGAACGGGGAAAACCTCAGGAGTAATCACAGGAGGTTTATAAACAGAATTTAAACGTTTACAGGTTTTGTTATCAAGAGGACCAGACTCCTCAATATCCAAAGTAACCAATACTTCTTTCAACAAAGAACGAATATACTCAATCTTAAAAAGATAAGTAGATTTATCAATGTCAATATCTGCGGTAGGATCTTCTGAACCAGAGAGATCCTCATCAGAGGAGGATATTTCAGTATGTTGTCGGTCATTACAAAATTCATCAGTTTTATGAGAAGTTTTAAAAGACCTTTTACGTTTATTAGAAGGTGGAATAGCAGACATACCCTTCTGTATTACATCAGCAATATAATTTTTCATATCAACAGGGATATCATGTACATTAGATGTTGAGGGAAAACCAGATACTGTACTAGTACTGATAGAAACATTTTTGGCATAAAAACGCTTATCATGACAACTGTTACATACTACAGCCGGAGATATAATCTCAGCTAATTTACAACAGATACACAGTAGAACTGTGTTCATGCAGCATGGTTCCTACAGTAGCTTCTGAGACGGATCAGATTGAGACATCTTGTAAAATGTAAAAGAAAAAATAACATTTAGACAAAATTCCTTTATTCCTTATATAGCAGTTTCAGGAATGGGAAAAAATGCAAACAGCAAAGCCCTCTGAGCATAAAGAAGGCAAGAGGCATATATGAACTGGAGTAAAATAAAACCAAATATTTTGGCGCCAAGTATGACGCATGACGCAAAATTAAGTGGATAACAAATAAATTTGGCGCCAAAAAAACATCCGGAAATGACGTAACTCGTGTCATGACCGACGCAGCTTCATGCCAAACAACCTGACGTCAACAAAGACACAGGAAATTATGAACTTGCGCCATCATAGACGCACATTCACGCAAAAAAAATTCTCGCGCCAAGAATAACGCAATAAATTACAGCATTTTGCGACCTCGCGAGCCTAATTTTGCCTGCAAAATGAAAGAAAAACAAGTCAATTTGAAAAAAAGACTATACCCCAGGTAAGAAAATAAACTTCCTAAAACATAATTCCCGTACTGAAACTGATAGTCTGCAAAGGGAAATATACATAGACCTGAGTCATGGCAAATATAAGTAACACACATATATTTAAAACTTTATATTAATACATAAAGCGCCAAACCATAGCTGAGAGTGTCTTAAATAATTATACATACTTACCGAAAGACACCCATCCACATATAGCAGATAGCCAAACCAGTACTGAAAACTATCAGCATAGGTAATGGTATATAAGAGTATATCATCTATCTGAAAAGGGAGGTAGAAGATGAATCAATACGACCGATAACAGCGAACCCTTGAAAAGATTTCCTGTGAGAGAAACCATAAAATCAATAGGTGATACTCTCTTCACATCCCTCTGACAAACACCTCTTCACATCCCTCTGACAAACACTGTACTCTGAGAGGAATTGGGCTTCAATATGCTGAGAAGCGCTTATCATGGAAGAAAAATCAAGCACAAACTTCACCACCTCCATAGGAGGCAAAGTTTGTAAAACTGAATTGTGGGTGTGGTGGGGGGTGTATTTATAGCATTTTGAGGTTTGGGGAACTTTGCCCCTCCTGGTAGGAATGTATATCCCATACGTCACTAGCTCATGGACTCTTGCCAATTATATGAAAGAAATGTAAGTTTAGATGCCGGCCCATTTTTTGTGAACAACCTGGGTTGTTCTTGCTGATTGGTGGATAAATTCACCCACCAATAAACAAGTGCTGTCCAGGGTATTGAACTAAAAAAATTGCTTAGATGCCTTCTTTTTCAAATAAAGATAGGAAGAGAACAAAGAAAAATGTATAATAGGAGCAAATTAGAAAGTTGCTTAAAATGGCATGCTCTATCTGAATCACGAAAGAAAAAAAATTGAGTTCAGTGTCCCTTTAACATAGGAGATGACAGACGGAAAATACAAACAAAGATGATGATATCGCTAGAGATAATGGCCACATAATAAATTAACTATTAACTAATCTGATAGTGTGTTTAAACATGAACATGTATCTAAATACTCAACAAGGAAAACTATGTGAATGTACTGATGCTTTAGTGATAATCAGTGTGTGATAAAAATAGTCTTATGTGCAATTATATTAAATCTTCAAAGTTTATTTGATGGGTTAACTCTTTAAAACTCCACATTTGACCCACAAATAAAGATGTAGTATAAAATAGCCATATTAAATGATGGCACCAATAAACTATAAAGATAGTGTGTCTATATATATATATATAAACGTAAAGTGATAAACAATGAATAATAATATATAGTGAGCGGGCAAGAACATGTGAACATCATTGGCTGACTTCAGTACCCAATCGACAACTTTAGCACCAGCACTCGACTATAAGAATCCAAGTCACTCAGACACAGACCCCAAGCTGTGTATGCTGTACATACAGTCACATCCTATGTGCACATGAATAAATACAACACTCTCTGTTTGATATGAGTAAATATAAAGCGGACTTACACGAGATACAGCTCCTGTCTGTTATGCCGCTCCCTTCTTCTAGTAACTAGTACTAGTTACATTATAGCAACTATAAACCCACTAGGGCATTACCAATTGAGAATTGGCAATAGTAACATAATTTTATAGTCTTCACAATAGTGCAAATATGGCAGAAATATCTTAGAAACTTTTAGAGGATAATATTAAGACACATATAAAATACATCAAAGTTGGGTAATTTACAAATAACACAATACTAAGTAATGTATAACTCCATCACAGTTAAGATAAGTAGAACATTAATGTGTCCAGTTAATTATTGAGTGAGGCAGAAATGAGGAAGTCTATAACTACTTATACAGCAAATAGCAACATTCCATATATGTTTATGTTTTCAATGAGTATAGTCTAATCTCAAAATGATAAAAAAATATCAACATCATATATAACCTATATAGTTAATATGCAGATGGATATATATGTACACATATTCTTATACGCATATTCAAGTTCAATTCTATTTTAAATAGAATAGGCTAATTATTTATAGCCCTCTAACCACATAGAATCTAGAAACGGCTACAAACAATAGGGACTTGTATTGGCAAGATATTAAAATAGTCTAAAAGAGTATAATATCGCATACAAATAATATAGAGGAATAAATAATTATGCAGTAATATATAGCTAATATGCAGAGGGTCATCTACCTACACATAGTCTCATATGCATATTCTAGTTCTGTTTTAAAAAGAAGTGGCTAAATTATTCACAGCCCTCTAGTCATACAGAACCCAGAGGTGGCCACAAACAAGAGATCCTTGTGCTGGCGAGCTATTAAAAGCGGCAAAAATAGTCCAATATTGCTTATAAAGAACATAGAGGAACAAATAATCATGCAAATTTGAAAATATATTACATGCAGGAGACATAGCAATGTTCATAGTATAGGTATCGTAAATAGACCTATCAGCTAACGTTTGAGAGGACATGTGATGAACAAGCCTACACTAAGAGCCAATAACATAAGTTAAAGCAGCTCAGAGAACAACCAGTAACAATCATAGGGGTGTGTAGGAAACAGCCAATCAGTGTAACAGGAGCAAGTATAAAGTTAGACAGGTACTACACACAATATCTATGATTATGGTAACCACCGAAACGCGTCAGATGTGAGGGGGTACCTGTCTTTATCTGTGTTTTTACTTTTGCCTGTAGGTGCTTTGACATAGTCAATATTAATTGTGCTGTTCAGTACGCTCTTTTTTTTTTGTTTCTAATAAAGAGCGAAGTATTGAAGGAGGAGCCGGTCTGGACATTTCTCTTTTTGCATGACTTCAGTACCCATAATGTAATACTAAAATGATAATGTGATTGGTCCGTGTAAATAAGTGATATCATAAATGGTGTAACCCTAATATAATAATGTGATATGACAATGCGAAATGTGATTTATTAAAAATTATTATGTATCGGCTACTGAAAAAAGGCTAAAGTATAAGTCCCTATAAGCGGGATACATATTAATAAAATCACTCCATTGATCATAAAAGAAACTCTAACTCAAGGTAGATATATATATATATATATATATATATATATATATATATATATATATATATATATATATATATATATATATATAGATAGATAGATAGATAGATAGATAGATAGATAGATATTAGTGAAGGCTAACAACACAAATACAAAACAGAATTCTAGTATTGTAAAGTGGACTGATGAGAGGAAAAAGCAATCTAATATCTAGATCATAATCCCAGAAATACATAATAAAAACTAAACAATAGGTCAAAATACTCAAAATAAAAAACTAAACATTATATATGACTATAACATATATTATATTATGTAAAGGCAGCCATATTTTAGTTCTCATTGAGTCCCTCTGGTTGAAGTGTCTTTAACTTCGAAATCCAATAGGATTCTCTACGTCTAAGTGTAAGAAAAGCATTAATTTGAGATCTACATATTTGTTCTATTGGAATGATTTTCATCACATTTGTGTGTCCTTTGTGTAGATGTGCACAGTGTCTGGAGACACTGTGGGATGTGACCTTTTTCTTGATATTATACGCATGTTCGCTCCACCTCCTTTTGACCTTTCTACAAGTTGCGGCCAACATATTGGACCCCACATTTACAGTACAATAGGTATATGACAAAGGTGGATTTACATGTCATATGACCCCTAATGGGAAATTGGTCACCAGTGATGTTTGATTTGAACGATGATGCCCCATGTTCTATGAATTTATACATTCCACACTGTTTTCTAAAGCATTTGGATAATCTATTCTTTTTCTAGTTCTCATTTATGTTCTTATAGTAAGGGGTTATAGTATTTGATTTTTTTTTATCCCTTACTACCTTACTGGGTGCCAGAGTAGTCTTTAGTGTCGGTGCTCTTCTGTATACTACTTTCAGCTTGGAGCCTACTATGTTTCTAAGTATAGTATCACTTGTTATAACCAACCTATGTTTACACAAAATCTTAGTTATTTCCCGATAATTCGAATTATACTTTGTGATAAACAGTGGAGGATTGGAGTCTTTAAATGTTTCTTGTGTGGTTTTTTTCTTAGAGAAATATTGGTCCCTGTCCTTCTCCCTAGCCTTATTGAGATTCCTATCAATGAGGGTTGCAGGGTATCCCTTTTCAAGGAACCTATTTCCAATCACTCTTGCTTGCTCATCGTAATCTTGGATGGTGGAACAGTTTCTTCTAATCTCGTAATCTTATTTGTAAAGGTAACCGATGGGTGATAAATATCAGCATAAAGATCCAAATAATGTGTCTGAATGATTGGTGTCATTATAATAGGACTTGTATTGTATTCTTTTGAAAATAGATGGTGTTGTTAGGTTTTGGTGGGATGGGAACTCTGTTTTTTTTTAGGGTTTTGTTACCCGAAGGGGTATATACAGAGGGTATATGAGGAGTATGTGGAGTTTGTTTATGTTCAACATATGACATCTGTGGATGTATATTTATATGTGAATTATACTACACTGTCACAAGCATGAACACCTACTTTGTATATTATGGTTCCTATGGTAATCGAGCTAATTGGCACTGAACACACATGACATTAATTATCATCCCTCCAATCATAGCTCACAATGTGTTTTATATATCAAGTGTATGTTTTAATTTTTTGTACAATAGCCTGAGGAAACAGCCCTGCAATGGCTGAGAAACGCGTCGCTTCTATTAAAGTTTGTTTTTTAATCATACACTTGCTACTGTTTGGATTGCATCTTTTATATTTCAAACTTTTTGGGAATTGCTGTGTGACCTGTTTAATTCCTGGAATCAGTCAGCTGGGCGGCTGAGAAGCTCCAGCCTGCTTTTATTGCACCTGGAGGTGCTTTGGAACATGTAAGTTCCAAAACATGTAAGTTCCAATATTCCTTAACTAAATTGTGTTGGGCTATGTTTAATTCCTGCAAAATACAGAAGTGTTAAATGGTGCGCAAGTGTCCCCCTGCACATATACTTATCTGCTCCCAAAAAACAGAATCGTAATATATAGAGGTTGGTAAAAAATAAAATGCGTATATGTGCGCTACAGCAGCTACGGGATTTTTTTAGTGTTATAGTTTAGGAAATCTTTAGTTAGATCGAATTGTGTTAATACAATATCAATAAAGCAATGTCTTTGAATCAAATAAAAGTTAAGGAAAGTTATTGGATGTTTATTGCTTAACAAAGTTACTCTGTACTTGTTTCTAAAACAACCTTTTGTGTAAAAGGATGCACTTCTACCCTTAAAAATAGTGTGATATATACAATTCAAAAAATTATAGTATAATATACACAATCCTATGGTGTGATATATATACTTTACACAAACTATTTCATACACACACTGGCTCCAACAAAACTAGTAAATATGACCAGTCATATGTTTAAAGGGACAGTCTACACCAGAATTGTTATTGTTTTAAAAGATAGATAATCCCTTTTTTACCCATTCCCCAGTTTTGCATAACCAACACAGTTATATTAATATACTTTTAACCTCTGTGATTATCTTGTATCTAAGCCTCTGCAAACTGCCCCTTTATTTCAGTTCTTTTGACAGACTTGCAGTTTAGCCAATCAGTGCCTGCTCCCAGATAACTTCACGTGCACGAGCATAGTGTTATCTATATGAAATACGTGAACTAACACCCTCTAGTGGTGAAAAACTGTTAAAATGCATTCTGAAAAGAGGTGGCCTTCAAGGTCTAAGAAATTAGCATATGAACCTCCTAGGTTAAGCTTTCAACTAAGAATACTAAGAGAGCAAAGCAAAATTGGTGATAAAAGTAAATTGGAACATTGTTTAAAATTGCATGCTCTATCTGAATCATGAAAGTTTATTTTGGCCTAGACTGTCCCTTTAAACACGTTCTATTTAAAACTTCTATTAAAAAGGTATCCACTTTATTTTTGAGTGTATCAGTGTCCACCGTGTGAAAACCTGTATAAGTTTAAAAATTAGTTACCACTTTTGGTCACATAAGTTGCGTATCTTTGTTGCTATTAATTAACACTTTAAAAGGATGTCTTTCTGTTGAAAGGTTAGTATAATGTTCTATTACGTAAACCTTTGTTGTTTTGAATATAATAGAGATTTTTCCGCAGGTTAACATATACAGTCTTTCCTCAATTCTTGCTGGTTTGTTATATGGAACTTTTCAAATGTCCAATTCCTAAGTGTTTTTCTTACAGGTTAGTTATGGTCAGTGGTGGTTCTAGACAAATTTTACTGGGGGGGGGGGGGCAAGGTGGGGCCAGTGTTTAATCAGGGGGGCACATTAAAAAACAGAAACAAATGATATATATATATATATATATATGTGTGTGTGTGTAAGGATTCCATTCCTGGTTTTCCTTGCTACAGCAGCTCACCTACACACACCTGTATTTAAGTCATGTCTCCGCCCCAAACAAGTGCTTAGTTATTGTATTCAGTTCAGCTAAGCTGTTTGCTCTATTCTCAGAAGAGTACCTTTTGCTCATATAAATTGAAAACAGATTATAACGAAACATTGGGATTACAAATACAACTTCTATCTGGATTATTACTGTTCTACTACTTCGTATATAGCCTGGGTTGCTATATTTCTACAAACTTGCCTAATTGATCTCTCAGTATCCATTCAGTTTCACTGCCTGCTAGCTGCAGTACTTCTCTGCCATCTAGTCTGAGGATATCCACTCTGCAAGTTATTTTCAACCTGGGAACTATCGGAACTTTCACCGCAACTATCAAGTGAGTTAATTTCCATCTTACGCTCATCTTACACAGTTTTGCTTATTTACCTGTATACCTTCAAATATCTTTGAAAACGGAGTTAAGTTACTTGAATTACCGGCTCCGTTACAGCGCTACGCTGCTAGTGTGACGTCACCGAAAGGGAATTCCCCTGCAATCTGTCACGCCTATACCTGCGGATTCAAGTTACGCTGCTCCTCTTCCAAGTTACACTGAAGCCTGTCAGCAGCTGCTCTTCACAAGACGTCACAGTCACATACAGGATTATTCACTGAGAGTTCGATACCATAGGATTACCTATCACAGTGGGACTGAAACTAATAATATCTTTAACGAATAGTACTTGCTATATTTATCCATTGCTTTATCCCTGGATTTGACCAACGAGTCATTTTGATAAAATCTCACTCTGAAAAAACACAGCCTATGCAAATACAATAGTCTGTTGATTAGAGTGATACATTTAAAAGTAACAGATTTGGCAGTTGCGATCCTACTTAAGAAAATCATAACAGAATCTTACAGAATAACTAAGCCACATTATGGATCCAGCCGAACTCCCTCAAATTGTGTACAACTTGTCCCAAAGAGTAGACCAACTCAGTCAGGGACTAAGAGAGTTACAACTGGAGAATGAGACTCTTAGAAAAGTTATAAAAGACAGTATCACTTCAAAACAAACATCTTTAGAGACATCTCCTGAACCTTTCGTGGCTCCACCTGATTTCTTCCATGGAGACAGAAACCAATATCGTCATTTTAAAAATGCTTGCCTCCTCAACTTCAGTCTTAAACCCAAGACCTATCCCAATGATAGGGTAAAAGTCCTTACTATGATTAGTTACCTAAGGGGAGAACCACGAATATGGGCTGACACTCTTTTTGAGAGTAACAATCCGGTTCTGTCATCTTTCTCATCATTTCTTGACGTTATGGATGAACTTTATAACGATTCCAACCTGCAGTTGACTGCTGAGTGTAAAATGAGGAAATTAAAACAAGGTTCTAGACCCGTGGAACAATACATAACAGAGTTCAAACAATATGCAATCGACTCTCAATGGAATGCCATAGCCCTCAGAAATCAATACCGACTTGGTCTCTCTGATGCAGTCAAGGACGAATTAGCAAGAACAGAGTTACCAGACACCCTTGAAGCTCTTATGAGACTAAGTAGCCAAATTGACAGAAGATTGAGAGAGAGAAGATCAGAAAGGCCATACTCAGATCAGGGGTACAAAAAACTCTCCAGTCCTGGTACACCCATTCGCAGGCCTAACAGTCCTAGTTCTGGCGGAGCTGAAGCCATGGACATTAACATCTTCAGGGGTCCCATTTCTCCAGAGGAACGGATAAGAAGAAAGACCAGGGGCCTTTGTATGTACTGTGGTGCTGCTTCCCATAGTGTCAAGGATTGCCCCGTTATACCTCAGAAAAAGAACAGTAAGTGCCACACTGACTTTATCTCTCAGATAGTACGTAACAAACCTCTTCACTGTTCTTTACTTTTGTCATTACAGTGGGCAAGTAAGCAGATGAACATCCCAGCCATCGTGGACACTGGAGCTCAGGGGAACTACATCGACAGCTCTCTAGTATCTGAAAATAAAATACCTCTGATAAAAAAATTGTCTCCAATTTCACTTCGTGTTGTTGATGGCTCAGAGATTGCCTCTGGACCTATTACACACCACACTATCCCACTCTCAGTTACTACCTTGAAAAATCACCATGAACATCTCTCTTTTGATGTGATTACATCCCCTCTATTTCCAATAGTTCTGGGTTTATCTTGGCTGCAACTACACGAACCCCAGATCTCTTGGAAATCTCTCCAAATACAGTTGAATTCAAAGTATTGCCAACAAACATGTGTTAGACAGTCTTTACTTTCTCTAAACCCTACAACTGAGTCTGTCATTCCCAGTGAATATACTCACTTCTCGGAGGTATTTAGTAAAAAGGAGGCTGAAACACTTCCCCCTCATCGACCTTATGACTGTCCTATAGAATTAAAACCTGGAACATCCCCACCTATTGGGCATTTATATCCACTATGTCAATCCGAGTTAGACTACCTTAAAACTTATTTGGATGAGAACTTGAAGAAAGGTTTTATTCGGCCATCTGTCTCTCCTGCAGGTGCTGGGATGTTTTTTGTCCGAAACAAGGATCAGTCCTTACGTCCTATCATCGATTTCAGACAACTAAACAAGATCACCATTAAAAACCGATATCCGCTCCCACTTATCCCTGAGCTCATTGAGAGATTACGGCATGCTACTATATACACTAAACTGGATCTAAGGGGAGCATATAATTTAGTTTGCATCAGAGAGGGTGATGAATGGCTCACTGCCTTCAGAACCAGATACGGGCTGTACGAATACTTGGT